>NC_066313.1:114279381-114294759 GCF_022539315.1 Serinus canaria | reverse complement strand
CCAGAACCTTCCCAAACCGTCCCAAACATTCCCAAACCTTCCCAAACCTTCCCTTCCCCTCATCCCATAAATCTGGGCTCTGCTCCCCAACATTTAACAGAGGAGAGAAGGGAACAATCCTCATTTTTAAATAGCATTAAACATCAGCAGCTCATTAATTTTTACTCAGCATAACAGAAATGTCCTGATTTACCTTAACAGAAAATTCCAGACACTCAAAGGGAGTTGGCAATTCCTTAAAAGCAAAGATCAGCTCAAACCCCAAATGCCTGATTTTGTGGGGAAAACAGGAAGGGAGAGGAATGCAGAATCCCAGAGAGGAGAGCCAGAGGGTCACTGGAGGTTTGGGCTGGGAGGGACCTCAGAGCCCACCCAGTGCCACCCCTGCCATGGCAGGGACACCTCCCACTGTGCCAGGCTGCTCCAGCCCCAGTGTCCAGCCTGGCCTGGCACACCTGCAGGGATGGGCACTGCAGAGCTCCCTGGGCAGCCCCTGCCAAGGCCTGAGCCCCCTTTCCATGGGCAAATCCCTCCTGAGAAGCCCCTGCCTGCTCCCACACATCCATGCCATCCCTTTATCATTTCCAGTCTGTACATTCAGAATTTCCAAGCTGGCCAGGGTGAGGTGTGGCCAGGAAAGGACTCAGGGCCATTAACTGAAGGCAAACCCACTCTGGTTCCCTTGCTCAGGAATTCAGATGTGTGAGGGATTTTGAGACTCTCCTCAAAACGATTTTATTTAAGCTGGGGAGAAGGTGAAGGACAAACGTGAGGCGGTGCCTGTGAGTCTGAAAGGTGGCAGATGCTCCGTGTGAAACAGGGGCACTGCCTCAGCCAGGGCTGACAACCAGCAGCTCCTGCAGGGCTGGGGTGAATTGCCAACGGTGCTGCAGTGCCCATCCCTGCAGGTGTCCCCTGGAGGTGGCACTGAGTGCTCTGGGCTGGGCACAGGGTGGCCATAGGGCACAGCTGGCACTGCCTGGGCTGGGAGGGCTTTGCCAGCCCCAGGGATTTGGGGTTGTGTGAAAGGGGCAGATGGGGACTCACGGATGTGCTGGTGTCTGTGGGCTGGAAGATGAGGAGAAGATTCTCCTCTGCTGGGGTGAGGAGCCTCCCTCCAGCCCTCCCCAAACCCCGAGCGCTCCTTGGCTCCGTCCCTCCCCATCTGCCCCGGAACTCCCCAGTTCAGCGGGCACCTCCCGGCTCTGCTGCAGCACGGACACCTCAGCAGAGCCGCTGCAGGTGGCACCTCCAGCAGCATTCCCCGAGCAGATTTCAGGGGCACAGCCACCCCGGCTGCTCGCCCTGTCCTTGTCCTGGGAGGTGTCCCCAGCGCCGGGGACACTGCGGTGTCAGCAGGGCTGGGAGGAGCACAGGGACACAGCACTGGTGACATCCCGGGCTGGACACAGGGACACAGCATTGGTGACATCCCGGGCTGGGTGGGTGGAGCACAGGTGACAGGGACACAGCACAGGTGACATCCCGGGATGGCCACAGAGACACAGCACTGGTGACATCCCGGGCTGGGTGGGTGGAGCACAGGTGACAGGGACACAGCACAGGTGACATCCCGGGCTGGCCACAGGGACACAGCACTGGTGACATCCCGGGCTGGACACAGGGACACAGCATTGGTGACATCCCGGGCTGGGTGGGTGGAGCACAGGTGACAGGGACACAGCACAGGTGACATCCCGGGATGGCCACAGAGACACAGCACTGGTGACATCCCGGGCTGGGTGGGAGGAGCACAGGTGACATCCCGGGCTGGACACAGGGACACAGCACAGGTGACATCCCGGGCTGGCCACGGGGACACAGCACTGGTGACATCCCGGGCCGGGTGGGAGGAGCACAGGTGACAGGGAAAGAGCACAGGTGACATCCCGGGCTGGACACAGGGACACAGCACAGGTGACATCCCGGGCTGGCCACGGGGACACAGCACAGGTGACATCCCGGGCTGGCCACGGGGACACAGCACTGGAGACATCCCGGGCTGGACACAGGGACACAGCACAGGTGACATCCCGGGCTGGGTGGGAGGAGCACGGGTGACAGGGACACAGCACAGGTGACATCCCGGGCTGGACACAGGGACACAGCACAGGTGACATCCCGGGCTGGCCACGGGGACACAGCAGTGGTGACATCCCGGGCCGGGTGGGAGGAGCACAGGTGACAGGGAAAGAGCACAGGGGACATCCCGGGCTGGGTGTCAGCAGTGCTGGGAGGCGCACAGGGACACAGCACTGGTGACATCCCGGGCTGGACACAGGGACACAGCACAGGTGACATCCCGGGCTGGGTGGGAGGAGCACGGGTGACAGGGACACAGCACAGGTGACATCCCGGGCTGGGTGGGAGGAGCACGGGTGACAGGGACAGAGCACAGGTGACATCCCGGGCTGGGTGGGAGGAGCACGGGTGACAGGGACAGAGCACAGGTGACATCCCGGGCTGGGTGGGAGGAGCACGGGTGACAGGGACACAGCACAGGTGACATCCCGGGCTGGCCATGCCGTGCTGAGCCCAGGCTGTCCTGGCCGGGCTCCTGGCCAGAGAGGCCCCTGGGCCGGGGGGTGGCTGATGCCAGCCTGGCAAGGCCCATCTGTTCAGGGACAGGGTGGGCTCTGCCCTCCCCTTGGCAGGCGGGCAGGAGCTCCCACGGGCAGTGCCAGGGGATGGACGGGCAGTGCCCCGTGCCAGGGAACATCCCTGCTCCTCCCCTGCTGCCCTGGAGCCACCTGACACTGCCAGGGGATGGAATAAACCTGGGTAACGGGTCTGTGAAATAAATAAATAATGAATGAACCCGGATAATGGGTGTAGGAAATAAATAAATAGTAAATAAACCAGATAACGGGTGTAAAAAATAAAAAAAATAAATAAATAAACCCACATAGTGTGTCTATAAAGTAAATAAATAATGAATAAACCCAGATAACGGGTTTGTAAAATAAATAAATAATGAATAAACCCGGATAACAGGAGTATAAAATAAATAAATAAGAAATAAACCTGGATAACATCCTGCACAGGGAGCCTGCAGACAGCAGCTCCTCCTGCCCTGCTCCCAGCCCCTCCTGCCCTCAGCTCTCTCCGGGGGCTCCTCTGCTGCAGCCCCACAGATCCCAAATCCCTGGGGCTGGCAAAGCCCTCCCAGCCCAGGCAGTGCCAGCTGTGCCCCATGGCCACCCTGTGCCCAGCCCAGAGCACTCAGTGCCACCTCCAGGGGACACCTGCAGGGATGGGCACTGCAGAGCTCCCTGGGCAGCCCCTGCCAAGGCCTGAGCCCCCTTTCCATGGGCAAATTCCTGCTGCTGGCCAAGCTGAGCCTGCCCTGGCCCAGCCTGAGGCCGTTCCCTCTGCTCCTGTCCCTGGCTCCCTGGCTGTCCCCTCCTGGCAGGCAGGCTCTGCATTCCCAGTCCCAAGCCACCTTTGCTGTTGCTCTGCTCACTGAATCCCAGCATCCCTGAGGTTGGAAGGGCCCTTCAGGCTCCTCCAGTCCCAGTGGCACACTGTCACCAGCCCCTCACCCTGTCCCCAAGGGCCAAACACCCGTCCCCAAGGTTTGCCGAGGACACGGAGGAGATCACGGCCAGTGTGGACAGGCAGCCCTGGTGAGCTGCCCTTGAGGAGATCCCTGCCCAGCCCACAGCATCTCCGTGCACCCCCTCAGAGCCTTCCCCTGTCCCTGCTGGGCAGCACTGAACAGGAGGGGCTGGAACTTCTGGGGCCCTGAACAATCCCCTCAGTGCCACAAGTCCCTGTTTGAAAGGTGACTTTGTGACCCACAGCCAGGAGTTTGGGCTGGTTGGAGCCCTGAGGTGGGGAAGGGTCTGGAGGGGCACACGAGGGGTGAGTGCCCACCTGAGGGACAGCTCTGAGCTCTGCTCTGGCACAGGGACAGCACCCAGGGAGCAGCTGGAGCTGGGCCAGGAGGGATTTAGGGTGGATTTTAGGGCAAGGCTCTTCCCCAGAGGGTGCTGGCACTGCCCAGGCTGCCCAGGGAATGGGCACGGCCCCGAGGCTGCCAGAGCTCCAGGAGCCTTTGGCCAGCGCTGCCAGGGATGCCCAGGCTGGGCTTGGTGGGGTCTGGGCAGGGCAGGGGTGGCACTGGGGGGTCCCTGGGGGTCAATCCCACTCAGGACATTCTGGGATCACTTGTCATTCGTTGGGATTGAAACCAAGAACCTCAAGGGAACAAACCTGGAAGTTCCGATCTCCCGAGTGGGAAGGGACCACAAGGACCAGCAGAGTCCCACTCCTGACTCCACTCACACTCCTCAGCAGGGAGGGCTGCAAACACCACAAAATGCAACACAGGGGCTGCAAACACCACAAAATGCAACACAAGGGCTGCAAACAAACACTACAAAATGCAACACGAGGACTGCAAACACCACAAAATGCAACACAGGGGCTGCAAACACCACAAAATGCAGCACAAGGGCCGCAAACACAAGAAAATGCAACACAAGGACTGCAAACACCACAAAATGCAACACCAGGGCCGCAAATACCACAAAATGCAACACAAGGGCTGCAAACACCACAAAATGCAACACAGGGGCTGCAAACACCACAAAATGCAACACAGGGGCTGCAAACACCACAAAATGCAGCACAAGGGCCGCAAACACAAGAAAATGCAACACAAGGACTGCAAACACCACAAAATGCAACACAAGGGCTGCAAACACCACAAAATGCAGCACGAGGGCTGCAAACACCACAAAATGCAGCACAAGGGCTGCAAACACCACAAAATGCAACAAAAGGACTCCAAACACCACAAAATGCAACACAAGGACTCCAAACACCACAAAATGCAACACAAGGGCTGCAAACACCACAAAATGCAACACAAGGACTGCAAACAAACACCACAAAATGCAACACAAGGGCTGCAATCACCACAAAATGCAACACCAGGGATGCAAACACCACAAACTGCAACACGAGGACTGCAAACAAACACCACAAAATGCAACACAAGGGCTGCAAACACCACAAAATGCAACACAAGGGCTGCAAACACAACAAAATGCAACACAAGGACTGCAAACACCACAAAATGCAACACAAGGGCTGCAAACACCACAAAATGCAGCACAAGGGCTGCAAACACAACAAAATGCAACACAAGGGCTGCAAACACCACAAAATGCAACACAGGGGCTGCAAACACCACAAAATGCAACACAAGGGCTGCATGGGAGTTAAAACACGGGGCTCTGCACTCGCATGGAGCAAACAAAGCAAACATTCTGAAACATGAAGGGGTGCTGAGGAGGTGTGAGAGATAAATTTGTGAAAAATTCTCAGGGCCTGACAGAAGGCTGACATGACACACATCTGTGTGCAAACCTCGAGGTAGGAAACGCTGACTCAGAAATACCATAGGGTAAGACAGACATGGTTGGGAGAGAAATGGAAATAGAAACAAGTTTCAAAAGACAGCCTTACAAAAAGCCAAAATACTTTAGAAAAATTAAACTATTAAAAAATACGTTATATGCAAACCCACACGAAGAAGTGTTAAATAATTAACTTTAAAGCATTTGCAGTATGGTGTGGCAAAAATTAACAAACCAAGAATCACTTCTGATATATTGTAATTAGGAAATAGTTGGGTGCTCATTGTGATGAATTATAACGTGTGTATTGACTCGCTCTTCTCAGGAGACTGAAAATGGAACCAAAGTCTGTAAAACACTCGGAGTTGGCCATCTCTGGGTCAGAAAAGGGGTTAATCCAGCAGGGAGAGCCAGCCCTGTGCGGGCAGTGCCTCCCGGAGCTGCCGGGGGTGCCCTGAGCAGGGCCGGTCCTGCCCTGGAGCCGCCAGCTGCAGAGCGCTGTCCCTGTCCCCCTGTCCCCCTGTCCCCCTGTCCCCCTGTCCCCGTCACAGCCGCGGAGGGAGCCAGAGCTGCATTTCCTCCTCTGGCTGGGGACAGAGCCTCAGCCAGCCCGGGATTGCTCCTGTGTCAGCTGGGACAAGTCCCGCCCGTCCCGCAGTGTCCGGCTGTGCTGGTCCGGGCTTCCTGCGGCGGCAGCACGGCTGGGAAACCGTCAGCCAGAAACCACCTTTGGTGCAGGAACCTCCTTCTGCAGGAACCCTCCTGCTGCACAGACCCTCCTTCTGCAGGAACCTCCTTCTGCAGGAACCCTCCTTCTGCAGGAACCTCCTTCTGCACAGACCCTCCTGCTGCAGGAACCTCCTTCTGCAGGAACCTCCTGCTGCACAGACCCTCCTTCTGCAGGAACCCTCCTTCTGCAGGAACCTCCTGCTGCAGGAACCTCCTGCTGCAGGAACCCTCCTGCTGCAGGAACCCTCCTGCTGCAGGAACCCTCCTTCTGCAGGAACCTCCTTCTGCAGGAACCCTCCTTCTGCAGGAACCCTCCTGCTGCAGGAACCTCCTTCTGCAGGAACCCTCCTGTTGCAGGAACCTCCTGCTGCAGGAACCTCCTTCTGCAGATCCTCCTTCTGCAGGAACCCTCCTGCTGCAGGAACCCTCCTGCTGCAGGAACCTCCTGCTGCACAGACCCTCCTTCTGCACAGACCCCATTTCTGCACAGACCCCATTTCTGCACAGACCCTATTTCTGTGTAAACCCTATTTCTATATAAACCCTATTTCTATGTAAACCCTCTTTCTGCACAAACCCTATTTGTACATAAACCCCATTTCTGCATAAATCCTATTTCTATATAAACCCTATTTCTGCATAAACCCCATTTCTACATAAACCCTATTTCTGCACAAATCCCTATTTCTATATAAACCTTATTTTTACATGAAATCCATTTCTTCATAAACCCTATTTCTATATAAACCCTATTTCTGCATAAACCCTATTCCTATTTCTGTATAAACTACATTTCATCATAAACCCTATTTCTATATAAACCCTACTTCTGGATAAACCCTATATCTTTATAAACCCCATTTCTGCATAAAGCCTATTTCTGCACAAAATCCATTTCTAGATAAACCTGATTTCTATATAAACCATATTTCTGTAGAAACCCTATTTCTACATAAACCCTACTTCTGTAGAAATCCTATTTATATACAAACCCTATTTCTGCACAAACCCCATTTCTACAGAAACCCTATTTCTGCATAAACCCTATTTCTTGATAAGTCCTATTTCTGCACAAACCCCATTTTGGCACAAACCCCATTTTGGCACCAGCCCCATTTCAACACGAACCCTATTTCTGCACAAGCCCCATTTTGGCACAAACTCCATTTTGGCACAAACTCCATTTTTGCACAAACCCCATTTCTGCACAAGCCCCATTTCTGCACAAGCCCCATTTTGGCACAAACTCCATTTTGGCACAAACCCCATTTTGGCACAAGCCCCATTTCTGCACAAGCCCCATTTTGGCACAAACCCCATTTCTGCACGAACCCATTCCCCAGGTGCAGCATCTCCCTGGAAGAGCTGCAGGTGCCCAGCAGCCCCCTGGGCTTTGTTGGTTCCCTTGTTTGCCCGTCCCCGTGCAGCCCCCGGAGCTGCCCTGTCCTTGCAGGTGGGACCTGATAAAAGCCCTGTCAGGGGGGGATGGCTGGGCTTGGAAAGGGCCCTAAAGGCCCTCCAGGTGCCTTGGCTGTGGGGTGGTGCTGCCCAAAGCCAGGGGTCCCACACAGGGATGGACTGAGGTGTTGCTGCCCCTGCCCCAGCAATGTCCTTTGCCTTGGGGCTGTCACCACTGAGCTGCCCCAGGTGTCACAGCTGCCTGAGGGCTTTGCTGTCATCCTGCTCTGTCCTGGCACCTTTCCCAGGAGTTGGTGGGCACGGCAGGAAGGAGGAATCTGGTTCTGTCTTTCCCAAAAATGCCCTTTTACATCCGCCTTCACCCGAAGGAGGGGGTGAGACCTGGCTCCATGTGCCCACAGGCAGCTGGATCCTCCCCAGGGAACAACCCAGGAGAGATGTGGAGGGTTGGTTTGGGTTGGGAGGGACCCTAGAGCCCACCCAGTGCCACCCCTGCCTTGGCAGGGACACCTCCCACTGTGCCAGGCTGCTCCAGCCCTGCCAGCCTGTCCCCGAGGTGCCCAGCTGAGTGCCCGGGGCTCAGAGCTCTCAGCCCTGGGCTCTTGTGTGGAACCCTCGGGGTTCAGGCTTCCAGGAAGGGCTGGGAAAAGTCCCAAGGGAGTTGTGTGCTGCTGGAGGGGCCCTGTGTTCTTTGTAAAACAGGTTTTGCTTTTAGAAGAGCCGTGGCCTCACAGAATCCCCAAATCCCTGGGGCTGGCAAAGCCCTCCCAGCCCAGGCAGTGCCAGCTGTGCCCCATGGCCACCCTGTGCCCAGCCCAGAGCACTCAGTGCCACCTCCAGGGGACACCTGCAGGGATGGGCACTGCAGAGCTCCCTGGGCAGCCCCTGCCAAGGCCTGAGCCCCCTTTCCATGGGCAAATTCCTGCTGCTGGCCAAGCTGAGCCTGCCCTGGCCCAGCCTGAGGCCGTTCCCTCTGCTCCTGTCCCTGTGCCCTGGGAGCAGAGCCCGACCCCCCCGGCTGTCCCCTCCTGGCAGGGACTTGTGCAGAGCCACAAGGGCCCCCTGAGCCTCCTCTGCTCCAATCTTGGTGTAAAATCACAAGTTGAGGTTGTGCCTTTTCCCTGTCCCTGTGCCACAAAAGGGAAATGCAAACCTCTCCTGGGTGGGTCACTGCAGGTTTTGCACCACGGGGCTCACGCAGCAAAACAGGACCAGTCTCCATAGGAAAGGGTTTGAGTCCAAATTTCTTTGCCTAAAACCAGAACAACTGAATGTTTAGGGTAATCCAGTTGCCCATTCTCTGCCATGGGTTTCCCTTTCCCTGTGAATGGGTTGGGAATGAAATCCTTCTGTGGGAGGTGTTGGGATCCCACTGGCAACCACCAGCACATGTCTAGAATGAATAAAATCAGGACATTCTTGCCAAGTAGTTTCACAAATGCTCAAATATCGTCAAACAAAGACTTAATCTGGGCTCAGAGACACGTATCTCAGCAGATGTGTGTGAACCAGAGCCAGCCCCCTGGGAGCAGTGCTTAGGAGTTATTCTTAGGCGGTGGAAGGACAAGGATGGTCCATCTGTGAATTCATTACACGAGATGAGAAGCATCAGATGAAAGTCATCGCTGGCCTGGAGGACAGCCTGGTTTGGTTTTTCAGGAAGTTTAGAGGTCATTCCTAAAATCTCAGTTTAATTACAACAGAATCCCTCAGAATCTGAGCAGAAGATGCTGTGTGGAGCCTCTCCTCTCCTGGGGTGTGGCACAGGTAATTCTGCTGCTGGATTCAGTGGGGCCAGCCTTTTGCGGAGGGACTGGAGCAGTACAGAAGGTTTTTCTGGCTGTGCTGATATTTCCTCCCTTGTCAGAAAAAAAAATTGGCAGGAGCATAAAAGTTTGGGGGATTGATGATTTAAAAAGGCGTGGAAGGATCCTGGTGCAAAAATCTCAGTGGTGCAGAATATTCAATATTATGGGGGATTTTTGATTTTTCCATACAAGATGTCAGATTAGAAAATAAAATACGAAACTACCTACAACTGCAGCATTTAAAAATCCTCTGAGACCTGGAGCTTTTTAGAAACCTCAGGGAAGAAAGAGTTTGAAATAATGCTTCCTTCTGTATCCACAAATTCCTGGGAGAAGGACGGGGCTGTGGGAAGCTTTTCCAGAGCTCTGGGAATGGGAACCGAAGCAGGGTTTTAATCTGATTGCAAAGGGGGTGCTGTCTTTGGAGATCAAATCTCTGCTAAGGCTTCAGGTGGGGTTGGGTCAAAGAAATGCAAACAGAATCCCCAAATCCCTGGGGCTGGCAAAGCCCTCCCAGCCCAGGCAGTGCCAGCTGTGCCCCATGGCCACCCTGTGCCCAGCCCAGAGCACTCAGTGCCACCTCCAGGGGACACCTGCAGGGATGGGCACTGCAGAGCTCCCTGGGCAGCCCCTGCCAAGGCCTGAGCCCCCTTTCCATGGGCAAATTCCTGCTGCTGGCCAAGCTGAGCCTGCCCTGGCCCAGCCTGAGGCCGTTCCCTCTGCTCCTGTCTATAAGACCAGGCTTGACCCATGTGCCACCAGAACGTGGCAGTGGCTTGGGATGGCACCCAGTGGCCACAAGGGATGTGTCCTCATCCCTTTCCCTTGCAAGGGGTGGAAGCTTCCACCTTAAACCTTGCACTGGTGAATTACCGAGGATCAAGCTGCTTTTTCAGGAAGGATTTTTTTACTCAGTTGAAATTTTCCTCATGGAAAGGGGGCTCAGGCCTTGGCAGGGGCTGCCCAGGGAGCTCTGCAGTGCCCATCCCTGCAGGTGTCCCCTGGAGGTGGCACTGAGTGCTCTGGGCTGGGCACAGGGTGGCCATGGGGCACAGCTGGCACTGCCTGGGTTGGCAGGGCTGTGCCAACCCCAGGGATCCCAGGATGCCTTTTCTTCTCTCTTCTCTGCCTGGATAGGGAGAAGAGGAATTCAGCTCAGTGTCCCTTGATGTTCCTTACACCTCTGTCCTCCGTGATCTGGCAGGAGACAGAAGCAAAGTCCAAGAGCTCACCTGATCCTGTCCCCTCTTAGCTGAGATTCTTCAGCACCAGAATCATCCTGAGACTGAGAAATGGGAGCAGGAGAAGCTGAGGGTGTGGCTGCAGCCATTTTATATACATAAAAAAAGTATTTTATTTTGGAAAAGTGTTTTGAAATCACTGTCAGAGAAAGAGTCTTTAAATTCTTCCCATTGTTTTACTCGGTGGTTACTTGTGACCAGGGCAGACTTGAAGGAAGCTCAGATGTGTTTTGTGGGGTTTTTTTGCTTCCATTTAAGTAAAATCACTAATCACGACTAATTACACCTTCCTCAAAGGCAGAGGCTCAGGAGCAGCCCCGGCTGCAGCCAGAGCATCCCCGGAATTCTCCCGGGAGGGCTGCACCAGTTACACGGGGATGGTGTCTGGAGGCCGGGAAGTTTGTGATCTGCCCCGGCAGCTCACCCTGTGCCTGGGCTCTCACACTCTCCCGTTGCAGTGCCCATTTTAGCGCTGCTTTGGGACTCTCACTGGTGAAGAAAACTTTCTTTTCTGTCCCGGGATTCCTGCCCGTCCCAGGGCCCTCCTTGAGGGACGGCCAGGGAGAGCCGAGCCACAGCGAGCCACAGGCAGCTGATGGGCGCGACCTCAGCCTGGTCCCTCGAATTCTCCTCGGTTTTCAGGGTCGGGCTCTCTCCCTGTCTCTCCGGAGGTGTTTGCCCGGCTCTCCGGGCATTTCCGTGCCCCTTGTGCACACCCCGGCCATCGATCGCTGAACGCCGCGGATCCCGCCACTGCCCGCTGCTATGGGTGATTTATTTTTAATTAAAAAGAGCTTTTTCAAGTGGCTCAGGGGCTTTTTAGCCTGGTACCAGCCGTGCCCTGCCCCGCTCGGGAGGTGTGCGGGATCCGCGGAGCTGCGCCCCGCACCGAGCGCTGCGTGTGCAAGGCGCGTTAGGGCACAGAGCTGCTCACACCGCCCTGCTACAGGTGATTTAGTTTTTATAAAAAAGCCGCTTTCGGCCGTGATTTAGGAGGGGTTTTAGCCTGGTCTCAGCCGTGCCCTGCCCGGGGCCGCTCCGGCCGTGTGCGGGATCTGCAGAGCCGCGCCCCGCACCGAGCGCTGTGTGCTCAATGCTCTGGACAGCGCAGATCTCATCACTCCGCGCTGCTACAGATGATTTATTTTAAATAAAAAACCGGTTTTCAGGCCAAGTTTAGCCCGGTGTTCCCCCCGGCGCTGCCGCGGGGCCGCTCTGATGCTGTGCGTGATGCGCGAAGCCGCGCCCCGCACCGAGCGCTGTGTGTGCAATGCGCTGAGCGCCGCGGATCTGATCACCCCGCGCTGCTACAGAGAATTCTTTTTTAGTTTAAAAGCCGCTTTCAGGTGATTTAATAAGGATTTTAGCCTGGTCTCGGCCGTGCCCTGCCGGGGCCGCTCCGATGCTGTGCGGGATCCGCCGAGCCGCTCTGAACGCTGTGTGCGCGATGTGCGGTGCGGCACGGATCCGATCAACCCGCGCTGCTACAGAGGATTTATTTTTAATAAAAAACCGGTTTTCAGGCCGTGTTTAGCCCAGCGTTCCCCCCTGCGCTGCCGCGGGGCCGCTCCGGCGGTGTGCGTGATGCGCGGAGCCGCGTCCCGCACTGCGAGCGCAATGCGAGGCGCGGCGCGGATCTCATCACTCCGCGCTGCTAGAGATGATTTATTTTTAATAAAAACTCCTCTTTCAGGTGATTTCCGAGCGCTTTTAGCCCGGCGTTCCCCCCGGCAGCTGGCGGCTCAGCATGGAGCGGCGCGATGCCCGGCCCGCGGCAGCTGCGCCTTCAGCTGCTCCTGGGGCAGAGCAGCGGCCCCGGGCCCGGGTCAGCGCCGCAGCCCGGCCCGCCTGCCAGGGCGGTGTCAAAGTGCCACTCTCGTCCCTCTGGCTGTCCCCTCCCGGCCGCAGCCCGGCCCGCCTGCCAGGGCGGTGTCAAAGTGCCACTCTCGTCCCTCTGGCTGTCCCCTCCCGGCCGCAGCCCGGCCCGCCTGCCAGGGCGGTGTCAAAGTGCCACTCTCGTCCCTCTGGCTGTCCCCTCCCTGCCGCAGCCCGGCCCGCGGGCCAGGGGACGCGGGCATCGCGGACGTCAAGGATGCCGCAGTCGCACCGAGCTCGGCAGCTCCGGGCACTCTGACTTTTGGAGTTTAGGGTTTCACTCAAAGCTCTTTTTTTTTTTTAGGAAAAAATAAAAAAGATAATTTCGCTGCAGTCGGTGCGTGCGGCTGCTGCGAGTGATGCAGCAGCAGAGGATCCGCGGGGAGCCGAGCCTCCAAATCTAACAGCACATCACGTTACTAATTGCTTTTAAAAAATTATACTCTGTAGTGTGATCAAAATATTTTAGAGAGAGCTTTTAGCGTTGTGGAAAACCTGCCAGAATCTCAGGCAGCGATGCCGACGGTCCCTGCCCAGCTCTGAGGCGCTCCGTGGTGTCAAATTCCTTTCTCTCATCACCGACCGGAGCTGAAACTCCTCGTGGCTCTCGGTGTAACGTGGCAAAAATCAGGGGTTTATGCTATAATATTTATATACTACTTATATAATATTAATACACTATTTATATAAAATTTATACAATATAATACACTATTTCTACAATATTATGCAATATAACAATACAATATTACTATACAACACTGTAAATAATACAGTATTTATATAATACGTATATAATATTTATACAATAAAATACAATGCTATATAGCATTATTACACAATATTTAATCATATATAAATATTTATATAATATTTATACGATATTTTTATAATATATAAATAATAATATAAATATTTATTATTTCAGTATGCAGAAATTACCCATACTGATCTTTTAGCTGCTCATTGCTGCACCAAGACACCAGAGTGAAACATTTAGGAAAGACTTACAATTCTAAACCCAGGTTTTGACTTCACCCTTTGACCATTTTCTCCTGCAGAAGTCAATCAGGAGCTTTAAAGCACCCAGTGAAGTCTCCTGGACACTGCCCAGAGGGTGGAGAGCACATCCTCAGGCACAAAACGCTTCATCCCTTCCATCCTAAAATATTAAATTGTTTAAAAAATGAAATGTCCTTCTTTTTCTTGGTCAGGACAATCTTTAACTGAGTAAATAAAACTACAAAAGGGAAATAAAGAGAAATCCTGGGTGAGGCAACAAGAAAAAGCTGGTGATGGGGCAGCTTTAGGTCTGCATTAAAAGGCAACTTCTTTGGCTCCCCAGCACTGAAGGGGCTCAGGTTTTACTTCCCAAGGGATCAGTGGGGTCTGGGGATCTGGGGATTGAGGCATTGCTCCACTGCTCCACTGTCTGTGGGAACAGAAGGAAAAGGGACAAGGCCACCATGGATGGGGTTCAGGGACCTGCCAGCTCCAGGTGCTCCTGTGGGAGCTGTCCTGAGAGCCCGGGCTGGGGAAGCTGTGCTGGGATCGCCCCCCAGCCCCGGGGCACCAAGGGAAGCCCTGGAATTCCTTATGTTTTCATTCCTGAGCAAAAGCTGAGTGCCCCCCGTTTTTAAAACCACATCCCCCTTCCCCCAGCACCCCTGGAATTCCGTGGTGAGCTCACCAGCACAGCTCACTCTAATTTAACTGCTGCCCTGGGGCTGGGGCTGGGGAGCAGCACCCTCCCTGCAGATCACATCCCTGATTCCTGCCACCTTCCTCCCTGAACATCACCCCAGGAATGCCGGGGGGTTGTTGGTAAAATGATCCAGAACTGAATTTCAGAATTTGCCCCAGCCCTGGAGGAGCTGGAGCTGCTGCAGAGAGCCCAGAGGAGGCTCCAGGATGGGCAGAGGGCTGGAGCAGCTCTGCTGGGAGGAAAGGCTGGCACAGCTGGCATTGCTCACCTGCACAGGAGAAGCTTTGGGCTGAGCTCAGGGTGGCCTTGCAGGGCCTGGAGGAGCCCCAGGAAAGCTGGAGAGAGACAATTCCCAGGGGATGCAGGGACAGCACCCAGGGAATGGCTTCAAACTGAAAAATTACAGGTTTAGATCAGATAGTAGGGACAATTTCCTCCCTGGCAGGGTGGGCAGGCCCTGGCACAGGGTGCCCAGAGCAGCTGGGGCTGCCCCTGGATCCCTGGCAGTGCCCAAGGCCAGGTTGGACACTGAGGCTGGAGCAGCCTGGCACAGTGGGAGGTGTCCCTGCCATGGCAGGGCTGGCACTGGGTGGCCTGAATGTCCCTTTCCAAACCATCCCATTCCATGATTCCATGATTCCATGACTTTTCCATTGCAAAAGAAAAGAAAGTAAACCAATGCGAACCTCCAAGCACCATCCCTAAACCCCTTCCAGCTTTGCCCTGCTGGGGTGCATGGGTGGCCTGGTGAAATCTTAGGAAAAATCCACTCAGCCAGAGAGGATTCTCCTCCCTGAGGCAGAGCCTGAGATGGTTCAGGCTCCAGTTCTTCCTCTGATTTTTTGATCTTGGTCAGTGGAGATGCTGAACCTTCCAGAGGCTCCAGGAAGGTGGGATGTCCCCATCTCCAAGGCAGGGGTGTCCCAGAGCTCACAGGAGCCTTTTCCCTGAATCCTGCACTAGATTCCCACACAGGGAATCCTGCCTTGGAGTGCCCTGGCTGGGTTTTACAGAGGGTGGAATTTAGGTTGGAAGGGTTCCAGCAGGGCCAGCTCTGGGATCAGACCAAGCTTTGCTCAGGGAGGGCTGGAAAACCCAGGATGGATCCAGCACAACTCTCTGGGGAATGGTTTAACGCCGGGAAAGGTGACCCAGGGCAGGGGAGGAGGAGGGATGGGTGGGCAGTGCCCTGGAGCCCGTGGGCAGCACCTGGAGCTGCAGGGAGCAGCTTTGGAA
>NC_066313.1:114227669-114278881 GCF_022539315.1 Serinus canaria | reverse complement strand
CAGATGTCAACAAATCATTGAAAAGTGTCAGAAAGGGGGAAATGAAAGATAATTATTCAAACCATGGAGAGCTGCTTTGAAAGTGAATAGGATCTGTCAGATAGGCTTTGAGAACAGCAGTTGGCTGCTTGCATGGGATGTATTAAATGGACATATCCAGAGGCAAGGGATGCTGGGTTAGAGTCAGATCCGTGGAAGCCAGAGGATTTTTTGGGTGGAAGTAGCTGAAACCACCAGGAATTATTATGGGAAAATCAGATTTTTTTTTTTTTTTTTTTTTTTTTTTGGTAGAAACCACCAGGAATTGCTAAGTGGAAATCAGAATTTCGTGTGGGAGAAGCAGAAACCAGGAATGGCAGAGGGGAGACCAGCTGGGAAGGTGTTTTACAGGGTTAGGGTGAGGTGTTAAAGGGAAGAGGAAGGTCTGTAAATAAAGGAAAGTGGAGATTAAATGTTTGCCAGCTCTGGTTTGGGGTAAAGGACAAGGAGGATTTGGCTGAACTGAAATAAGTGGGGGGTGTGAAGGGGAATATTCCCCAAAGTGCCACCCCAGCCCCACCAGCAGCACCCAAACCCTGTCCCCAAGGCCACATCCAGACTGCTCTGGGACAATCCCAGGGACCCCAAACCTCCCTGGGCAGCTCAGCCCAAGGCCTGACCACTCAGAGAGGGACAAAAATTATTTCTAATTTCTGATCTGCCCCTCCCTGGTGCCACTTGAGGCCATTTCCTCTCCTCCTTTCCCTTGGGACAGGCAGCAGAGCCCGACCCCCCTCACTGCCCCTCCTGGCAGGGACTCCAAGAATGTTTCACAGCAGCAGGAATTTGCCCATGGAAAGGGGGCTCAGGCCTTGGCAGGGGCTGCCCAGGGAGCTCTGCAGTGCCCATCCCTGCAGGTGTCCCCTGGAGGTGGCACTGAGTGCTCTGGGCTGGGCACAAGGTGGCCATGGGGCACAGCTGGCACTGCCTGGGCTGGGAGGGCTTTGCCAGCCCCAGGGATTTGGGATCTGTGGAATTAAAGCCACTTAAAGGGGTGCCAGAGGGCAGTGAGGAACCCCTGGGGGTGGGATGCTGCAGCCAACATCTCACCAGTTTATTTCCTGCAAGGTGAATTTCTCCTTCTCCTTTTCCTTGGTCTGTCCCCTTGTGCTTCTCCTGGCTGATCCTGCTCGTGTTTGGGTGGGTGGGAAAGGCAGGAAATCCTCCAGCAGCTTTTCCTTATTTCTGCTCTCTGGCACGGGATGGGGACAGGCTGGGCACGGGGCTGGAGCAGCCTGGCACAGTGGGAGGTGTCCCTGCCAGGGCAGGGGTGGCACTGGGTGGGATTTAAGGTCCCTCCCAGCCCAATCCAGTCTGGAATTCTGGGATTAGCCCTACCTGCTCCAAATCCCCCAAGGGAAAACCCAAAGGAAGCTGTGAAAGCAGCTGTGCTTGCTGCAAGCCTTGCCCAAACTCACAGGATGAGATCTCACTAAAAAGTTCCTGTCAGCTTTTTAAATCCAAGCCAGTGTTTGGCATCGTGCCACAGGAGCCACCTGAACCCCATTGCTCCATCTGGTCCCGACCAGAAAACCCCAGGGATTCCAGGACAGATGTGGCACCCCAAGCACAAACCCAGTCCCTGAACCCCTTCTGAAGGAGGGGGCAGGAGCCAGGCGGGTTTGGCAGAGCTGAGTCCCCGTCCCTGCCCTCTCCAGGTGCCTGCAGGGGCTCCACCACCCTCCAAGGGCCAGATGGGAGCTCTGGCAGGTGTGGAGAGCAAGGATTCCTCCCAGGGAATTCCTCTCCCCCAGCTTCCCCTGTGGAGTCTTTGCTTCTCTCTTCTGCCAAGGTTGGGATTAAACCTGAGATTGTATCAAATCTGGGATTAAATCTGAGCATCAGATCTTCATCAGTTCTTGTCCCTGTCACAGCCTCACAAACCCTGAGCTCTGCAGCACTTCACTGCAACACACTAAAAATGGAGCCCCAGCTCTCTCCAAGGCCTTTGGAGGATGAACTGTCCAATTCAGAAATGACACCTCAATTATTTTCACTTTTAACCCAACACCCAACCACCCGTGCCACAATGGGGACTTTTTTATCCAATGACACAAAACCACCCAAACCCATGGAGAAGAAGGAGAAGGAGAAGGAGAAGGAGAAGGAGAAGGAGAAGGAGAAGGAGAAGGAGAAGGAGAAGGAGAAGGAGAAGGAGAAGGAGAAGGAGAAGGAGAAGGAGAAGGAGAAGAAGCAGGAGCAGCCTCCACCCTGACACCCCCACCTTGCTCTCTATCTCTGACTGCATTCTAAACCCTCCAACTCTGAGTTTCCCACCCTGGGATATCACACACTTCTATCCAAACTCCACCCCCACAATCCCAGCTCTGCCATTCCATTCTGGAAGCTTCTCCAGGCCCTCAGGTCCCTGCAGTGTCTCTGGGGGTCAGTGCCTGGCAGCACAGACACTCTGGAATTCCCAGTATCCAGGGCTCCAGCACCCCTCTCTTCCCTGGGGAGCCTGGTGTGGGGTGAGGCCTCTCCCCTCCCTGGCAGTGCCCAGGGCCAGACTGGGGGGGCATGGAGCACCCTGGGATGGGATGGGATGGGATGGGATGGGATGGGATGGGATGGGATGGGATGGGATGGGATGGGGGATGGGATGGGATGGGATGGGATGGGATGGGATGGAAGGTCCCCACCCAAACCATTCCCTGTTTCTCTCCTGGCTGTCCCAGTTGTGACCTGCTGGGACACACCTGGAGCCAGAGGTGCTGAATCCTGGCACACTGCACTGCTGGAGCTGCAGTCCAGGGGGGAACCAGCTCCATCCCAGGTGCCCTTTGCTCCCCAGGAATGGCCAATCCCCCCTGCCCAGCTCTGGCTGTCAGCAGATGTTGTGCCGAGGGAATTCTGAGGATCTGGGGAACGCCCAGGGCTCCTCTCAGCTCCTGCTGCAGCTCAGGGGGATTAAAATGAGGCAGGAACAGGAAGGGAAGAGCTGAAATGAAAGAAGTTTGAAGAAACAAACAAATCCTTTTAAAAGGTTTTCTTTGGGGAGCTCTGTCCTTCCTCCAGGGAGTTTCCCAAGGAGATAATCTTTGAGATGCTGGCACAGGGTATTTAAATCCTGCTTCAAGGCAGGAAAAGAAGAAAGGAAAGAGCAAAAGGAAAAGGTTCCTTTTTTCTGTCAAAACACAATCTACCTCTCACTTTGGGAAAAAAGAAGAAAAACAAACCACAACCTTGTTATTTATTGATAATTATTTCTCCAGCAAATAGGGGTTTACATCTCCATGGGTTCTTCTGCTGAGAAGCCAGCACTCGGCCTTGGAAAGTCGTCTTCTTCCAGCGTGATGGTGGTGTTCACATTTATATCCAGAAAGTGCTTGAGTTTGGGATTGTTTTCAGTGGGATCTGTGTCCTTGGCTGTCGAGACCAAGGAGCCAACCCCAGCAAAGCATCAGTGGGAGCTCCCTGCTGCTCCCAGGTGCTCTCGCCACGCCCAGCACAGGCTCCTGCAGTGTTTTCCAGGGATTCCAGGGAGTTTGGGGGGTTTTAATGCCAGGTGTGCGTGGCTGAGGCTGGCACTGCAGACCTGGGAGGGCAACACGAGGGCCAGGCCAAAACCCCAGCCCCATTCCATGACCTGAGTAGGGCAAGTTTAATCCTTTGGGTGTGAGATTTGTAACTCCACAGCGGATTAGGAGCCTCTGCCACTGAAAACTCCTGATTTATTCACCTTTGTTTATTCAGCTTTTGGGCCTGCAAAGTGTGTTTCCATCAGCAGAGATGGAGTCTGGGGTTCAGGGGTTCCCTCACAAAAAGGCTCTTTGTGTCTGGGGGAGAGGAGGTGAGCAAAGAGGATTCCTGCTGAAGGGAGAAGGGGGTTCTGAGCGGGTCTGAACTCGGCTCCAAAGAGCCCAGCCCAAGCTGGGCAGGAAGGTTTGCTCCGGGTTTTGTTTGCATTTCACAGCCAGGTCGGTTCTGATGCCCTGCTGTGAGGGAGGAGGGAAAAGGAGCCTTTTTGTGCCCCGCACAAGGCGTGCATTCCATCCCGGGAATCCCAGATTTCCCTGAGTTATTGCCACGAAATAATTCACTGGCAAGCCACAATCATTCTCTGTGTTCATCCTCATGGATTCCCATGGATTCCCTTGAATTTCCACTAATTCCCACAGATTCCCATGGATTCTCATGGATTCCCATGAATTCCCATGGATTTCCATGTATTCCAATGAATTCCCAGGCATTCCCATGGATTCCCATGAATTTTTATGGATTCCCATGAATTCCCATCAATTCCCATGAATTCCCATGCATTCCCACGAATTCCTACAGATTCCCATAGATCCCCATGAATTCCCATTAAATCCCACAGATTCCCATGGATTCCCATGGATTCCCAGGAATCCTCATGAATTCCCACAAATTCCCACAGATTCCCATGAATTCCCATGAATTCCCAGGAATTACCATGGATTCCCATGGATCCCCATAGATTCCCATGAATTCCCAGGAATTACCATGGATTCCCATGGATCCCCATAGATTCCCATGAATTCCCATGGATTCCCATGAACTCCTATGGATTCCCATGAATTGCCATGAATTCCCATAGATTCTCCATAGATTCCCATGAGTTCCCATGGATTCCCATGAATTCCCATGAATTCCCATAGATTCCCATGGATTCCCATCAATTCCCATGGATTCCCATAGATTCCCATGGATTCCCATCAATTCCCATGGATTCCCACAAACTCCTACAGATTCCCACAGATTCCCATCAATTCCCACGGATTCCCATCAATATCCATGGATTCCCATGAATTCCCATAGATTCCCGTGGGTTCCCATCAATTCCCATGGATTGCCATGAATTCCCACAGATTCCCATGAATTCCCATGGACTCCCACGAATCCCCATAGATTCCCATGCATTCCCATGAATTCCCCTGAATTCCCATGGACTGCCATGCATCCCCATGCATGCCCAGGCACTCCCATGCATTCCCATGCGTCCCCAGGCACTCCCATGCATCCCATGCATCCCCAGGCACGCCCAGGCACGCCCAGGCACTCCCATGCATTCCCATGCATCCCCATGCGTCCCCAGGCACTCCCATGCATTCCCATGCGTCCCCATGCATTCCCATGCATCCCCATGCATCCCCAGGCCTTCCCTGCCAGGTGGGGCCCTGTCCCAGCCCATCCCGTGGCGCTCCCGCCGTTCCCGCTGCGGGGCAGAAAGCCGCCCTTGTCCGCGGGGCCGGCGCAGGTGCCGGGGCGGCAGCGAGAGGCTGCTGGTGAAAAGCGAAAAGGCTGCAGGTGCTGCAGGCGCTTCCTGCGCCCCGAGCCTGCCAAGGGCACACAGAGCCGCTCTGTTGCCTCGAGAGGGCATGAGAAAAGATGGTTCAATGCTGTCGTCGGATCTGGGTGCTTTGCCACGGAGGACAAAACGTCTCCTGTAAAATTGGGTTTAAATAGTCCTATCTCACTTGTGCTCCGGGGGAGCAGATTCCATTGTGCCGGTGTCCCCTCTGCAGTATGATATCATAGCTTCAGAGGAAGCCTTTATTCCGAGGTCACATCAGTTTGTCCTGGGCATGCAATCATTTTTTGTGCCACGGACAATGTTTTACTGTGGAGATATGGGCCAGATGGCTCAGCCACTTGCAGTCCAGAGTGAAACAGGCTCTTTATTGTGGCTGAATAAACAGAACCTATTGTCCCCCGCTCGTGAAACTCTTGTGGCCGCGGCCGGGCGAAGATGAAGTATGAAATTTTCACGGCTGAGGGAAGAATATGTAAAACAACAAGCAGAAGGGGTGTGGGCTTCCAAAACATTTCCTCACTGTCCCTTCTGTTTTCCCCCCCGGTGGAGATGAGGCGTTTCCGTGCCCTGCCGTTGTCTGGGGGGGTTTCAGCTCTCCCTGGATCCCCCCTGCTCCCAGCTCCCAGCCCAGCCCAGCGCTCCCAGCCAGGTGTGTGCCTGCACAGGTGCAGCTCTGCCAAGTCCTTGTCTCATCCTTTATTGTTCCACCAGAGCTCCCCCTCGGCCGGGGCTCTCCCGTGGGCTGGCAGCACATGGAGCCGTGGTCAGTGAGTGGGGAAAAAGAGATTTTCCTCCACGCTGAAGAAATAAATTCCTTTTTCCCCCGTTCTTCCCCTCCCTCCAGGGCAGACACGGCGGCTCAGAGGGTTTTTTCCCTACAGAAAATTCACGTTTTCCTTTTAAACTCCCCCCATCCCGAGTTTCCTCCACGGCAATGTCAGAAGTGTTCCTTTCCTCCCTCTAATTGCAACCCAAGCCAACCTTGACTGGCAAGGAGAAAGTCCCTGACAGGTTTGGGCTGAGTCCAGACCTTCTCAGAGAGTCTGTCAGGCACTGTTTGACAGCATGCAAATGTATGCAAATGAGGGGACACTGGCCGAGCACCTGCGGAAAGTGTCCATCCCCTCTGCCGCTCGGCTCTGCCTGCTCCACACGTGGGGTTTTGGAATGCTGCTCCATCTCCCCGTGCCAGAGGATTCTGCGGCCGTCAGCACAACGCGGCCCGAGCCGGAGCCGCGCTCTTTGTCCTACCGGGAGCGGGGCCGTGGCTCCCTTCCAGCCCTTGTGAATCCTCCTTCGGACCTTCCCCGCAGCATCCCGAGCCTTTCGGGGGTCCCGTGGCACGGGTCGCCTTCTGTTTGCCGGCGGCGCTGCCAGACGGAAAGGCGGCAGCTGGAGCGGGATGCGCTCGGGAGCGGCGGCAGCTCCAGCGCCGGGGGAGCGGGGCCGGAGCGGGGACCGGCACCTCCAGCGGGGCAAGGCGGCAGAAGAGAAACCGCGGCTGCCGCAGCCCTGGGGGGCAGCCCGGGGTACCCTCGGTGCCCCCCGGAGCAGAGCTGGAGGGCCGGAGGGCGCAGGGATGTGGGGAATTCCTGCCCCCAGGAGAGCTCCTTAGGGAGAGAAGGGCTGCGAGCTCAGGGACCTGAATCCTGCAGGAAGTCAGGGCCTTGGCACCTTGGGTTCAACTGCAGGAAGTTCAGGGGCCTTTGGCACCATGGGTTCAGACCTGATGGAAGAGTCCGAGGCTTGGCACTTGGTTCACTGCATGGGAAGATTCAGGGGCCTTGGCCCATGGTCACTGAATGGGAGGTCAGGGCCTGGCTTGGTTCAGACCTGGCATGGGAAGAGCAGCTGGGTTTTGAGAATGTGTCAGACACACATCCCACACCGACTTCCATCCAAAATCGGGGTGAATCCTTCCAAATCCCCCGTGGCAGCTGCAGTTTCACAGAGCTGAACATCCCAGCCAGGGGTGAGCCGGTGACTGGTCCGAGGGTCACACACAGGATGTGGCACTCGGCTTCCAGAGAGATCCCTGGGGCTGGATCCCAGCCTGGGGCACCTGGCAGTGCCTCCCTGGGGGCTGGCAGGGCAGGGGTGCCCTCCCCTGAGCCACAGCCTCGGCTGGAACCAGAGAATCACAGGATAAGGAATGTCCTGGGTGGGAAGGACCCCCAGGGATGCCCCAGTGCCACCCCTGCCCTGCCCAGACCCCACCAAGCCCAGCCTGGGCATCCCTGGCAGCGCTGGCCAAAGGCTCCTGGAGCTCTGGCAGCCTCGGGGCCGTGCCCATTCCCTGGGCAGCCTGGGCAGTGCCAGCACCCTCTGGGGAAGAACCTTGCCCTGCCCTGTGGCTGTGCCAGAGCAGGCAGGATCCTCACTCTGCTCCAACTCTCCCAGTAGGAAAAGCCAGACCGTGCTGGACGTGAAACCCAACCTGAAACCCAGCTGGTAGAACGCCCAGGAATATTCCAGAGTGTGAGGCAGCACATGGACACCACAGCCAGGTGCAGGCCGAGCTTCGGGGGTCAGAGACCTGACAAAATGTGGGGAACATCCCTCGGGCTTGGGACAGCAGAGCTGCGGGAAACGCAGGCTGGGAGCCAGGGGGATGCACGGGGGCTGGAAGCTGCTCCCGGGGCTTTTCCTCTGGCTGGGGACGGGTGAGAAGCAGGCTGCTGAGCAGGGACGGGCATGCACAGCCAGCAGGGACCCCCAGAGCTCCCCTGGCAGCAGTTTTGTCACCCACCCCCTGGAGCAGCACAGCCCGAGGGAGCGGCTCCAGTTCCCCGGCTCCGTATGGAAATCAGCCCCCGCTTTCTCCGCAGAGAGAAAACCAGCGCTGCTCCGTCCGGGCTTTTTTGTTTGGTTTTTTTTTCTTCCCACTTTGGAGCCCAAGGTAGCTGCATTTAGAAGCTTTATGTCCTTTCTTTGCCGCTGCGGCAGGGTTGTGGTCACTCAGGCAGCAGTAACTTTGAAAAAATGACCCGTCTACACCCAAACAATAACAGAATCCCCCTTTTTATGTTGGCAACGCCCAGCGCTTTCTCTGCCCTTCAGGACTCCCCACGTAGACGCAACTGTTTGCCCAGCCCTCTTCTGAACAACTTAATTAAGCAAAAGAAAAAGTGTCACTTTCTGCCGGGCTCACAAAAACAGAGCTGTGGGGGTAAGGAGGGGACGCGGCACCAGCCCCGCATTCCTCGGAGGGCTCGGCAGGGACCCCGTCCCCAGCCCAGCTGAGCCAGTCCCCAGGTGCCAGGAGGGGTTGGTGGCACCCCCGTGCCCCTTCCTGGCCGAGCCAGGCAGGTTCAAGCAGTTTCCCAAACTTTATGAAAGGAGCAGCAGCTTTTTCCCTCTGGGGGAGGGACCCGCTCATCCTCCCAGCCTGGAGGCTCCCGGATTTCCCTGGATCCACTCTGGAGCTGCTGGGAACGTGTGGGATGTGTGCTCAGGGAGCTGTGCTGATTCCAGAGCCTCCCCCCAAACTCCCGAGCTGCCCCAGGGGGATGAGGAAGGAAGGAGGAAGGAAGGAACCTCCTCTCCTTCCCTCGGAGCCCAGCCCTGCTGCGGGAGCTGCCCAGGGAGCTCTGCAGTGCCCGTCCCTGCAGGTGTCCCCTGGAGGTGGCACCGAGTGCTCTGGGCACGGGGCACAGCTGGCACTCCCTGGGCTGGCAGGGCTGTTCCAGCCGCGGGGATTTGGGGATTGAGGGACACAAGCACACAAACACCCCTCAGCCCTTCCCAGGCGGCTCCAGCTGCTCCCTGTCCAGGGAAAGGGATGAGCCTCTCACCACGAGTGCTTCAAGGGCCTGGGCTCTCAGGGCTTTTTTCTTTAACGAGGGGGAGAAGTTGCTCTTAACCAGGCAGAGGAGGCTGGAGCAGAACTGTCTGGCTGAGTTATGTTCTCCCCTTCTGGCTTTTTCTCTATTAAAGGGGCATAAATTCATTTTGGGCTCCAGTTCTGCAGGGGTCAGGCTCTGCACAGCCCCAGATCAATGGCCCGGCTGTTCACCCTGCACACATGGGGGGCTCGGAGGCAGCGGGGCCTGGGGGGCTCTTTTCAGAGAAAAAAGATAAAAAAACCAGTGGTTTGCCATTATTCCCTCCCATCCCAGCCAGCCCTTTCCTGTGGCACATCAGAAACCCTGCCAGCCCCAAACCAGACCACTCCATTTTGGAATAATGAAAACTAACAAAGCCAAAACAGGCCCTAAAGAGTTTGGCTGTATTTTCTTGGCCTCTTCAAGTGCTGATAAACCCTTTTATTCAGGAGTAAAGGAAGCCAGGCAGCAGAAGTCACATCCCCAAAGACTGAGATCTCTTGGGATGGGGGTGGGATATTCCCTTGGGAATTCTGAGGTGGGAACAAGCCCAGCACATTGCAGGAGGGGGGACTGGAGGGACACAGCCCCTCTCTGGATGTGGGGCAGCACCAGCACCACCCTCAAATGCATCCTCAGACTTCCCAAACTGCTCCACACGTGCGGGATCACACACAGAGACATGGAGGAGGAATTTGCCCATGGAAAGGGGGCTCAGGCCTTGGCAGGGGCTGCCCAGGGAGCTCTGCAGTGCCCATCCCTGCAGGTGTCCCTGGAGGTGGCACTGAGTGCTCTGGGCTGGGCACAAGGTGGCCATGGGGCACAGCTGGCACTGCCTGGGCTGGGAGGGCTTTGCCAGCCTCAGGGATTTGGGGATCTGGGGACACAAATCCCCGAAGAGCCGGGGAGGGGCCGATGCCGGGGTCACAGCAGCAATCCCGGGGTGGTTTTATCCCATTCCACACCACCAGGGCACTGTCCCCACCAGGGCACTGTCCCCACCAGGGCACTGTCCCCAGCGGGAGGCAGAGCAGCCCCGGGCGAGCCGGGCTGGCTCTCGAGGGATCCCAGCCCCGCCGGGAAGGGCAGAGCTCCGAGCTAAAGGGAAAAGCTCCGAGCTAAAGGGAAAAGCACCGAGCTAAAGGGAAAAGCACCGAGCTAGAGGGTGAAGCGGAGCTCCGAGCTAAAGGGAGACGCTCCGAGCCTCGGTGTGCAGCCTCCTGCCGCTCCTTTCTCCCGGCCGGGCTGCGGGAGCGGCCCTTGCCCGTGATTAATATCTGGGAAGAGTCGGAACAAGGCCGGGCTTGATAGGTGGCTCTTGTTGGAGGAAATTTATGGCCTGGTACTTCCTCAGCGAGACTTCCCACGTCGAATTGTTGAACATTACTGACCCTGCTGCCCAACACGAGGGGGTGGGGATTTACACAGATGTCTGGTAACTGTGGAAGGTGCAAAAATCCAGAAGAACAACCTGCATTACATCCATTGGAAGCGGCTGGTGAACAGAGGTCAGGGGGAGGCCCGCGCCAGCGTGTGAGCCGCAGTGTTTTGGTGCAGTTTGTTTTTTGATTAGTGCAGTTCATGACCGGGCCATCCCACCTGAATAACAATCAGCGCGATTCACGGCGGGCCGGGAGAGGGCAGGGCCGCCCGCCGCGCCGCCCATATGGAGCCGGCCCTGGGAAGAGCGGAACCTTCCCAAACCCAGATGGTTCGGCTTGACGGCTCTGGCACGGCCCCAGCAATAACCTCTGCCTCCGGGAATCGGCAGAGCCTGACCCCCCTCCGCAGCCCCCTCCGCCTCCCGGCCGCTGGACCGCGCAAACAAAGGCGGAGGGGATGCTCGGGCAGCCTGGCACGGCACGGCACGGCATGGCATGGCATGGCATGGCATGGGATAGTTGGATTAAGAAATTTTTCTAATTTGGAGCTGGGGCAACGGAAGTGTGTTTTAAAAGCTTTTATTCCATTTTCCGTCTCACGTGAAGGGTGAGACAATGCAGATGTTATCATTCACGCCACCTCAATCCAAAGCCAATTATTTCCTAATTACAGCACACTATAAATGTTTCCTGGCCCATCAGCTTTAGCCACACCATGCTCTGAATGTCCTGAATCCAATCATCCAAAAATGAGCCCTCCTGGGTCCTACTACATTGCATCTTTCATAGCTATTTTTCTAAAGAATTTAGTCTTTTCTGTAAGGCCATCCCTTGAAACTTGTTTCTGTTTCTCTCCCAGCAATGTCTGTCCTGTTCCAGGGCATTTCTAAGGCAGCATTTCTTGTCTCAGGGTTTGCACACAGGTGCACACTGGGTGGGCCTGCTGCCAGGTTTGGGGGTTTTCTATAAATCCATTTCCCACTTACTTATGGGAACAGAGCCATGGGGTGGGATGGGATCATGGGGTGGGATGGGATGGGATGGGATGGGATGGGATGGGATGGGATGGGATGGGATGGGATGGGATGGGATGGGATGGGATGGGATGGGATGGGATGGGATGGGATGGGATGGGATGGGATGGGGTGGGATGGGATGGGATGGGATGGGATGGGATGGGATGGGATGGGATGCTGAGCCCTGCAGGTGTTAAGCCCAGGCTCTGCCCCTCTGCAGTTGGGTTTTGCTGTAATTTTTTAATTGTGTGGGATTTTCCCCTTTTCCCCTCCTGCTGCCTTTGCCTCGCACAGGTGAGGGGAGCAGTGGGGGGACAAAGCTGAGCTGGGGGGAGCAGGGGGAGGTGAGGAGGTGGAGCTGTTTGGTTTTTGGGAACTGCTGCTGCCTGGACACTGCTGTGCTTGGGCAGGGAATCTCCCCCTGTGCTGACAGTTCCAGTCACCATGGACAGGATGAATTTCTCAGGGTAAATCCCCAAATCCCTGAGGCTGGCAAAGCCCTGCCAGCCCAGGGAGTGCCAGCTGTGCCCCATGGCCAGAGCACTCAGTGCCACCTCCAGGGGACACATGCAGGGATGGGCACTGCACCACCATGAGACAATCACAAGAGCCAGCAGCTGGGAGAGCCAGAGGGGATAAATAAAACCAAGTCCTGGCCACTCTGGTGGCTGAGCCCTGGCTGCTTTTGGGGTGGGAGGATGAGGGAGGTGTTGGGTGCTAGGGGAGGGAAGGGCAGGGCAGGAGCTCTGCTGAGCAGGCCGAGGTTCTGGAGGGAGCCTGGGCCAGGGCTTGGTTTGCTGCCAGCAGCCAGGACACCCTGCAGAGGAGGGGACAGCCAGGAGCCTTTGGACCATCTGGTTCTGGAAAGGCACAGGGCAAAGGTTGGGCTGGGTGACCTTGGAGGGCTCTTCCACCCCTGGGGGTTCTGGGCTTTGGGTTCACACCTCGGAGCAGAGGGCTGGGGTGGAGAAACCCAGGGAAGGGACAAGTCTGAGCCCAGGGAGTTCTTGTTCAGGAGTGGAGTGGGAGGAGGAGGAGGAGGAGGAGGAGGAGGAGGAGGAGGAGGAGGAGGAGGAAACACTGCTGAGAAACCCCAGCCTGAGGAGCCCCAGCTCTGCCCCCTCCCTCCTGCCCACCGATCTCTCCCCCTGCTCCCTCAGTGCCCTGTGTGTGACAATTCAGGCTGGGGACATTAAAGGTGCAGCTGGGAGCTGGGCATTCCTGACTCTGTCCCTGTCCTCCAGGGTAGCAGGGAATTGGTATTTGGTGTTTTACTGCTTTTGAAATAATTCCTCCCCGAAAACAAGCGAGCCCCCAAGGCCGAGTTTCCAAACAGACAGGATGAGAGCTGCTAAAAGGAATCATTTACACAAATAGCTTGTACAGGCTCCTTTGAACACTGTGCTCTAAATCTTTTGAGTCTCATGAGTATTCATAGTGGTTTTCAAATAATTTGAAAGCGATTTCTTAATGAAGGCTAAAATATCCCTTTTAAACTTCTAAGTGATGTTGTTTTCCTTGATCACCTCTATGCATCCCATATTCCCCTGCCCTTCTCTCTGCTGCATATTCATGTCCCTGGGATAATTTCGAGGCATGTTTGACAGTGATAAATAAAACTCATCCATCACGGAGCAGAACCTCTGGGGAAAATGAACTCTCCCGGTTCCAGCACCGTCCCTCTCTGCATGATTATGAACCTGCTCCAGAGCTGCTTGAAGCCCTGGCAGGGTTTGAGGAGCTGGCAGGACATTGATTCCTGGTTCAAAAGGAAGAAAACTCCCTGCTGGCTCTTTCCAGACCCTGGGACAGGGCCAGCCCTTGCTGCACCTTGCTGGGTTTGTCCCAGCAGTGCCCCTGGTGCCACTCCAGGAGAGGAGGGATGGAGGCTCCGGGCTGTGTCTGACTCACCTGGCCAAGGTGGGAAGTTGATTTGCATGTGGGATATCAATATAATATTTCTGAGTGCCTTTTCAGTGTCCCTGACATGTTCCATGAAAAATCCTTTCCTTAGGATTTTTCCCTCCTGAGAAGCTGAGAGGCCTCGGGAACAAACTGCAAACAATGATTCTCTGCTGCTGTGGGATGCAGCAGGTGGGGCTGGGATTGGTCTCTGTGGTTGTTTCTAATTAATGGCCAATCCCGTCCATGTGTCCAGACTGTCTGGGTCACAGACAAACCTTTGTTATTCATTCCTTTTCTATTCTCAGCTAACCTTCTGATGGAATCCTTTCTTCTGTTCTTTTAGTAGAGTTTTAATATATTTTATATCATAAAATAAAAAATCAAGCCTTCTGATACATGGAGTCAACTTTCTCCTCTCTTTTCTCATCCTGGGACCCTTGTGAACAAGACCACATTTTCAGCAGAGTGAAGCTGTTCCAGCTGGGGACACCGTGGCTGGAGGAGCCTCTGTGCTCATCCCAGAGGTGCTGCTGCTCCTCAGAAATGGAAATATCCCCCCAGTGAGCAGCAGCCCTCCCTGTGCCAGCTGCCAGGAGCTCTCTGAGGTGGCCCCCAGCTCTGGAGCTGGAATGCAGGGGGAGAAGTGTGGGAGCTCAGCACATCACTCCTGATGTCCAGAGCTATGAGAGAACCCTTGGGGGGCTCGGGAGCCTTGGAATGTTGCCAGAAGCACTTGGTGGATGGATTTTGATCCATCAGGGATGTGCCAGCGGTGTGTGAGGAGATGGAACCTGTGGGAATCACTGGGGTGTGAATGGTGAAGGGAAGACACAATTATAGGGTAAATCCCAGATTTTGGGGTTTGGGTACAGGGGGGTTGTGGAGACAAGATGGAGCAATCAGGGCGTGTCACAGGGCTCTTCTTTCTTCTTCTTGTCATCCATCTCCTGCTGTGGTGTTGGCACTTGGGGATTGGTCTGGGGTGAGGGTGCACTTGGTGACGAGGGTGACAGGTATTGGGGATAAAAGGTAAATCTGATATCGGTAGTTTTTGTTATAAAAGATGTGCCCGCCTTGGGGGTGGTCAGAGTGCCTTTGGCTGCCCTGCTGGTCAGATCCAGGTCGGCAGAGAAGGGACTTCGTAGAAAAGAAACAATAAACAATTCTGAAGACCGAAAAACCCTGGAGTCCAGACTCATCTTTTGAGACCCAGCCTGCCAGAACCATCCTGGGTGTGTGTGGGGACAGAGAGGGACAGCCCAACCCCACAGAGAGGCAGAGAGGGGAGCTGCAGCAGGAGAGCCCAGCACAGCGGGAAGGGCTCCAGGGCTGCTCCCAGCTCTCCCCCACAGCTTGGGAAGGTTTAGGAGGGAACCCCATGGCACAGGAGTGGCACTGAGCCCTGCCTGGCTGCCAGGGGTGGGTGTTGGCACTCAGGGTCTCTCTGGGGAGGAGGGAGGCCCTGCTTTGGGATGGGGAAGGTTTTAGGGACCTGCTTTGGGATGGGGAAGGTTTTAGGGACCTGCTTTCCCCCAGATACCCCAGCAACCAACTGCACCAGCAGAAGGGGGTTTGAAATCGTCAGGGACTCAGTTCTGGGGTGGTTTTTGTTGGACCCTGCCCATCCTCACATCCCAGCTTGGATGGGCTGAAGGAAAGGGAAAGTTTTCTGTGTCAGGAGCTGCAGTGAAGGCACACCTTGAGCCAGGAGGGAGCACAGGGCAGGATTCACCTCACCTCCCTCAGGGCTCCCGTGTCCTCTCGGTCACCCTAGGACACCTGCAGGGAAGGGTGGCTGCGTCTGCACCTCCTGTAGGAGACACAGGGCTCAGCACAGCTGGATTGAGGCAGGCTGCTCATTTTGGGCTGGTTAAATCAGGTGTGGGTGCACAGAGCCCTCAGATGTGGGGGCACAGAGCCCTCAGGTGTGGGGGCACAGAGCCCTCAGGTGTGGGGGGCACAGAGCCCTCAGGTGTGGGGGCACAGAGCCCTCAGGTGTGGGGGCACAGAGCCCTCAGGTGTGGGGGCACAGAGCTCTCAGGTGTGGGGGCACAGAGCCCTCAGGTGTGGGGGCACAGAGCTCTCAGGTGTGGGGGCACAGAGCCTCAGGTGTGGGGGCACAGAGCCCTCAGGTGTGGGGGCACAGAGCCCTCAGGTGTGGGGGGGAAGAAAGTGCAGGGAGGAGATGCAGGAAGGAAGGAGATGCAGGGGGGAAGGAGATGCAGGAAGGAAGGCAATGCTGTGCAGGGGGGAGTTGCAGGGAGGAAGGTGATGCATGGAGGAGATGCAGGAAGGAAGGAGATGTAACATGGAAATGCAGGGAGGAAGGGGATGCTGTGCAGGAATGAGATGCTGAGCCTGGTGAGGTGCTCTGCCACTCCCAGAAATTCCTGGGCGTTTTCCAGACCTCCCCCCCGAGTGTCACCGCCTCGATGCTTGAGTGACTGACAGAGAAAAGGGGAAATCGGTGTTCCCCTGCAGCCAGGGCTGCGGCTCTGTTCCTCCCTTCCTGAGATGTCCCTGGGCAGATTTGAGCTGGAAGGTGGATGGAGCAGGGATTTCAGGACGCCCCTCCTAGAGGGTTCATCTGAAGGCTCTGGGGCCTTCCCTGCTGTTCCCAGGAGGAATATCAGGCCCTGTAAAATCCCCCTGCACTGCAGCACTTGAGGGGTCAGAGGGGAGGTTTGGTCAGCTCAGGAGCTCACGTGGGTTTATCCAGGGGCTCTGGGGCTGGGAGCACTCAGGAGAAGGGATTGGGGTGGTCTGGGACAAGGGAAGCAGCCAAGGACACAGAGCAGGGGTCAGGCAGATCCTCAGGGGCTGGGGAGGAGGAGAGTCAGAGGAGCCACCCCAGGGGCTGATCACGGAGTGGGGTCCTTGCCCACGGAGGCCTCTGGTTCTGCTGGAGCTGAGCGAGGAGAGCTTCTCCTCTGCTCTCTCTGGTCACACAATCCCCAAATCCCTGGGGCTGGCAAAGCCCTCCCAGCCCAGGCAGTGCCAGCTGTGCCCCATGGCCACCTTGTGCCCAGCCCAGAGCACTCAGTGCCACCTCCAGGGGACACCTGCAGGGATGGGCACTGCAGAGCTCCCTGGGCAGCCCCTGCCAAGGCCTGAGCCCCCTTTCCATGGGCAAATCCTCCCTGAGAAGAAATCCGTCCCATTTCCATCCTCGGGGAAGGCAGCCAAGGGTCAGTGAGTGAGCAGAGCACGGGGATCCCCCTCAGCATTTTTGGGATGGAGCTGAGCCCCAGGCTCTGTGCTCTGGGACTGCCTTGGATCCTTTGGCAGAAGGAACAACCTTCCTGAGGGACCTTGTACACTTCAGAGGGGATTCCTAAAGATCCCTCCCAGGTGAGGGGGTTGGAGCTTGCATGAGGAGCTGCTTTGGGCTGACCTGGAGCCTTGGAATTGTGGGATTGGGAGTTGTATGGTTGGTCTCAGTTGGTCTCAGTTGGTCTCAGTTGGTTCTGTGGCTCCTGATCCTTTTCCTCCAAATTCTTTCTGCTGAGGGTGCTGTAGAGACTCTGCCAAAGCCACCCAGCTCTGTGGAGCTGTTCTCATCCCAGACTCTTATTCCCATGCTCTCCATGTGCCAGGCACTGCTCCAGCCCTGCTGTGCCAGCCTTGAGGGGAGTTCTGTGTGTGCAGGAAGGCTCCCAGCCAGCTTCCAAGGCTGAATGGGCTTTCCACATGGAATCATGGAATGGTTGGGCTTGGCAGGGGCCTTCAGGATCATCCAGTGCCACCCCTGCCATGGCAGGGACACCTTCCCACTGTGCCAGGCTGCTCCAGCCCCAGTGTCCAGCCTGGCCTTGGGCACTGCCAGGGATCCAGGGGCAGCCCCAGCTGCTCTGGGCACCTGTGCCAGGGCCTGCCCACCCTGCCAGGGAACAATTCCTCATTGCCAAGATCCCACCCAGCCCTGCCCTCTGGCACTGGGAGCCATTCCCTGGCTGCTGTCCCTGCATCCCCTGGGAATTGTCTCTCTCCAGCTTTCCTGGGGCTCCTCCAGGCCCTGCAAGGCCACCCTGAGCTCAGCCCAAAGCTTCCCTGTGCAGGTGAGCAATGCCAGCTGTGCCAGCCTTTCCTCCCAGCAGAGCTGCTCCAGCCCTCTGCCCATCCTGGAGCCTCCTCTGGGCTCTCTGCAGCACAGCCTGTGGAATTTGTGGGAGCAGGGATGTGCTGCCTTGTGCTCCCCAGCCCAGCCAAACTGGGACTGTCACCCCAGGGCCACCGGGTCCAGCAGGACCTGCTGCTCTTGGGAAGCTCCAGGGTGGCTGCCATGGGTGGGGCAGGCCCAGCAGAACTGGACCAGAAGGAGCAAAGCAGGTCAGGGTCAGTCGGGGTCAGTCAGGCACTGGCCCTGCTCCTCTTCCAGGGATCCATTCCTGGGGAAGGAGGGAATGGGGGAATGGGGCCTGGTGGCTGGACAGAGGGACCCTGGGAGCCCTGGGAGTGGAGACAGGGAAGCTCAGGGAAGTGGGAGCTGTGCCACCTCCCTGGGCAGGGCAGGGTGGGGCAGAGTAGGGCAGGGGAGGCAGGGCAGGGCAGGGCAGGGCAGGGCAGCCCAACCCAGCCCAACCCAGCCCAGCTCAACGCAGCCCAGCCCAGTCCAGGCCAACCCATCCCAGCCCAGCCCAGCCCAACCCAACCCATCCCAACCCAGCCCAGCCCAACCCAACCCAACCCAACCCATCCCAACCCATAGCCCAGACCCCCCCAACCCACCCACCCAACCCACCCACCCACCCTCCCAACCCAGCCCAACCCAACCCAGCCCAACCCAACCCATCCCAACCCACACCCAACCCAGCCCAACCCACCCAACCCAGCCCACCCCAGCCCAACCCAACCCAACCCAACCCCACCCACCCACCCAACCCAGCCCAACCCACCCACCCAACCCATCCCACCACCCAACCCATCCCAGCCAACCCATCCCACCCAGCCCACCCATCCCAACCCATTCCAACCCAGCCCAACCCAACCCACCCAACCCACCCATCCCAACCCAACCCAGCCCAACCCACCCCATCCCAACCCATCCAACCCACCCAACCCACCCAGCCCACCCACCCACCCAACCCAGCCCAACCCAACCATCCAACCCAGTCCAACCCAGCCCAACCCAACCCAGCCCACCCAACCCATCCCAACCCAACCACCCAACCCACCCCATCCCAACCCATCCCATCCCAACCCAACCCAGCCCAACCCAACCCAACCCAACCCAACCCAGCCCAACCCAGCCCAGCCCAGCCCAGCCCAGCCCAGCCCAGCCCAGCCCAGCCCAGCAGCTCTCTGGGATCCCAGCCTGGCTGCTCTCCCTGACCCTTTGCCATGGGCTTGGTGTATTGGGGTTTTTTTGTTTAGTTTTTTGGGTTTTTTTGTTTATTTTGTTTGATTGGTTTTTTGGGGGGAATTTCTTTTTTTTTTTTTTTCCTTTTTTTTTCCTCGGAAGAATTAAAAAGTACGGCTTCCATGAATAAATATAACTCTTAGCTCCATCTTATTAACCAACAGCAATTTCAGGCTAAATACAGTGAGTGCTCACAAAAAGCCGAGAATAGAAAATTGTTTAAGTGGCCAAAGAAAGTTTGTCCCATTGTGCTGGGAGCCAAGCTATGCCAGCTATATGTAAATGTATGCAGTGGGCTCTGTGCATGTGTCCACTTTGAAGTTGCCATCTGAATTTAATTCTGCCTTTGTGATTAAATCAGGCCATTACGTTTAATCTCACTTAATAGTAAGAAACGCTCTTTGTTGTTTTCTATAGGCAACATATTCTGCCCCTAACATATACAGCTTGGCATTCACACTTCCCTATTAATCCCCGATGGCTGATAATTGCCTCGGCTCCAAGTTCTCTGTCCAATTCACAAGGGAACTGATTGCAGCCATTCTTCCCCTATACATTAATGCCCTGTTTTGGTCCCACTCCTTTGGCTCAGTGAACCCTATCAAGCTGGCCACATTTTCTGGCCATGTGGGCGTATTGTAAGATGTTAAATTAAATTCGGGGCTGACCCCCTAAACACCAGAATCCATTAGAGCTACGAGGTGGCTGATTGACAGCCGGGGCTGCTTTGCCACTCAAAAAAAAAGCCCCTGACATTAAAAAAAAAACCAACCAAACCCAAACCAGGCTAAATAAGGCTGAATATTTTGTTTCAAGGTCTTCTGCCTGCTGTCTCTCTCCTTCCAATTTCATTAATTATTGCCATGGCATTGTTTCATTGATCCTGCATATGTCAGGCAGGGAGTTTCCCTGGAAGGAGACCAAGGAGCTGGGAGATGTCTTTAGTTTGCTCCAGGCCTGGAGCCCAGGCAGATTTTTTTCCCAAGTGCAATCAATTGAGAGAGCTGAGGTTTGGGGGTTCCTTTTTTCTTATTTTCTTTTTCCTTCCCAGAAGAGGGGCCTGATTCCCACTCACTGATGAGGCACAAGGGGCCTCAGGCTGTCATTTTTTAATTTTCCCAGATATGATAAAATAACCCAGCTCAGGGCAGATTCCTGCAGGGAGAGGATTGGAAAGGGACACTCAGACTCTGCAGGGACAAACACCAACAGTTTGGGTCCCTTTCCTTTCCCAAAATCCTGCATTTAAACCGACCCAGAGGCTTTTAATCACAGAAAAAAAAATAAACTGGTGTCTCAAAAAGCACAAATAAACGGGGGCTTGTCACCCATGGTGTGACAGCTCCCATCCAGGGCAGGGACTGCAATTCCATGTGATGGCAGGAGTGTCAGTTCACAGAATCCCAAATCCCTGGGGCTGGCAAAGCCCTCCCAGCCCAGGCAGTGCCAGCTGTGCCCCATGGCCACCCTGTGCCCAGCCCAGAGCACTCAGTGCCACCTCCAGGGGACACCTGCAGGGATGGGCACTGCAGAGCTCCCTGGGCAGCCCCTGCTGTTCTTTTTTTTCTTTTAATTCCACAGGTGTTTGGAATAAAAATCCATAATGCATCCCCACAGATGTTAGGAGTTAACAAGAATTTAAAATCATCAAATCCCAGGATGTGTTGGGTGGGGAGGGACCTCAAAGATCACTTTGTTCCACAGGCAGGGACACCTTCCACAGTCCCAGGTTGTTCCAAGCCCCAACCTGGCCTGGAATGGATGAAGGGAAAATGCTGCCAAGGAATGGCACCCCTGGCCCAGGGTGCCCAGAGCAGCTGGGGCTGCCCCTGGATCCCTGGCAGTGCCCAAGGCCAGGCTGGACACTGGGGCTGGAGCAGCCTGGCACAATGGGAGGTGTCCCTGCCATGGCAGGGGTGGCACTGGGTGGGATTTGGGGTCCTTCTGAGCCCAAAGCAGTCTGGGATTCTGGGATTCCATGGAACATCTCCCTTGGATCTGCTGTGCCCAGCCCAGGACACTGGGATTCCATGGAACAGCTCCCCTGGGTTTGCTGTGCCCAGCCCAGGACACTGGGATTCCATGGAACAGCTCCCCTGGGTTTGCTGTGCCCAGCCCAGGACCCTGGCAGCGTCCCTGGCTGCTTTTCCTGGGCCAGCACAGGGACAGCTCCCTGGGGAATGTCCCCCAGGAGGAGTTTGCTGTCCCAAGCAGCTGAGCAGGGGCAGCATCCTGGAGTTTGGCAGGAGTGCCAAAGGAGGAGAGAAGGGTTTTAACACCTGAGTCAGGTGAAAAGCACCCTCTGAGCCCAGGGAACCAGAACTCAGCTGCTGTTGAACAATTCCATCAGTCTTTGGGCATTCTGATGTGAAAAATCTCATTTGAAGTCCTTTTATAACCAGTTCTTTAAGGAAGTGCAATTTAAAAATTCCAGTAAATTCCAGCTCAATAATGGGGGGTTTAAGTCTGGATGTCCTGAGGAGCAGAAGAGGATCAGAGCCTCACCTTTGGATTTCCTTCCTTTCTTCTCCCTCTCAGCCCTTCCCAAACCCTTCCTTTGCTCCGGGTACCTTTTCCTTCCCATTTTTTGTCTGTTCAGGAAGTTCCAGGTGTGGATTGACCTGAGCAGAACTTTGGGGTTTATCAGCCACTCCTGGACAGGACAAAGCCACCGTGACCCACTCGTTTCTGCCAGCACCAAGAGCAGACAGGAGAGATCCTTTTTATTTTTGATTTGAATGTAGGTGCTGCTCCCAAAGCTGTGATTCCCAACCTTCACCTCCAAACCAGCATCCCTAAAACACTGCATGGATGCTTTTTCTCTTCAGCCCATTCCAGCCTTTTTGTGAGGAGTTCTGTGACCCTGTGAGGCGTTTGAGTTAATTAATTAATTAATTAACACTGCTAGCTGGCCTCACACCGGCCTGCACAAAAGTCACTTTATTCCAGGAGCTGCCCTGTCCTGCTGCCCTCTCTGATCCTGTGAGAGCAAAGGGATTTTGTCCTGGTGGTTTCCAAGGGCCACTCTGAGGAACACTGGTGGGGAATGAGATTAAAGCTTTAATTAAGGAGCAGGGAAGAAATCTGCAGGGTTTGTCTGAGCAGCCATTTGTGTTTGCAACAAAACCCCCAGAGCCCCCCACACCCCCCGAAGCTGAATGGTGTTTAATAAATCAATAATCTGATTAGGTTACCCACCCATCCAGATAACGACCTGACTCGATGGGGATTTTCTCTGGACTCTGCCACAGCCTTGAACTTATTTCCATGGCTTTGGGTCAGACAAAGCTCTGGGGGAGCCTTGGGAAGTCTGGCTCAGGTCTGGAGCTGGTTTTTCATCTTTCGTTGGAACTCAGGTTAGGTGTCAGCAGGGTGGGTGCTGCTGGCTGGGGATCACACCCAGAGAGCAGAGATTTGCTTGGAAACAACCAGGAAGAGGGGCTCCAGAGCTGCTGAGCTGTGAGGTGTGACCCCAGCACGAAACTGGGACTAGCAGAGTCACAAATGAATTAAAAATTATTCATATTCATCCCTCCCTGCGTTTAAAGACCAGTTTAAGTTTTGAACTTCTCCCAGGCTGCCCAGCAGCTGCTTTGGATTTGTTCTTGGCTGTGACAGGGGGCTGGGGACATTCCCAAACCGAGACCCCAGAAACTCTGGGTGTCTCCTTGAAGTCCTTCTGTGAAAAAGCAGGAACAAAACCCTGCAGCTTGAAAGGGACTTGGAAATCCCTGCAGGCAAAACGTGCAACAATTTCATCTCGCTGCCCTTGCTATTGACCAGAGTGTGCAGTGTTTTCCTCATAAAGCCCCTGTGATGCCCATGGGGACCTGTGACAGCTGGGGGCATCACCTGAGCAGGAGCAAAGAGAGGCTTCTGGGGCTGGGCTCTGGGAACTGTTGGGTTTTCTGACCCAGAGAAGGGGCAACTGAGAGGTGTTTAAAAACTTTTATTCCATTTTCAGCCTGATGAGAAGGGTGAGACAGTGCAGACGTTATAATTCACCCCCTCTCAACCAGCACCCAGCTCTTTCCTGATTGCAATCCATTGTTTGTGGAACTCTCTGCCAATCCCTTTCCTCCAAGGAGCTGCCTGGCATTTGGGATTCCGAGCCCGTGTGCGGGTGCAGCACCAGGCTCCAGCTCCTCTGGCAGCCCTTTATTCCCGCGGGCTGTGCAATGTGCTCGCAGCCCCGGAGCCTGCCCACGTCCTGCCAGCCCGGCGCTGAATGCTTGGCACGGCTTTCCCGGGAGCTGCTCAAGCTGCCCAACCTGCATCTCGCATCCTGCCACCACCCAAGTCGTACAATAACCATCTGGACCGGCCTCGCAGCTCCTTTCAGCGCCCGGGACAAAGTCACTGGTGCTTTTCCATCGGCGCTGCCTGGCCAGCCGCGGGGCCGGGCGGGGCTCTCGGCTCTCCAGGCTGCTCCTGCAGGATGCTCCTTTCTCTCCAGGACCGGCTCCGTTTGTCCGCACGGATTCAAATGCAGAGCAGCGCCCCGCTAGTCCCGCTGCTGTGCCCTGGCAGGTTTTGGCTGCGTTGTCCCAACGCTGTCCCTGCCAAGTGCCAAAAGCAGGGATGGGATGTCCCCTCCCAGCTGGCAGTGCCAGGGCAGGGCACCTTCGGCAGCTGAAGTTAATATTGATTAGCTAATTATTAAATATTACACCTTTGAGGATGCCAAGGCACTGACAAAAGGAGGAAGAGGAGGAGAAGGAGTGGATTAGAACACCTGGGCATCCCTGGCAGCGCTGGCCAAAGGCTCCTGGAGCTCTGGCAGCCTCGGGGCCGTGCCCATTCCCTGGGCAGCCTGGGCAGTGCCAGCACCCTCTGGGGAAGAGCCTTGCCCTGCCCTGCAGCCTGAGGTGCCCTGGCCCAGCCCCAGGCGCTCCCTGGTGCTGTCCCTGTCCCAGAGCAGAGCTGGGAGCTGTCCCTGCGCTGCCCCTCGGGAGGAGCTGCAGCCCCGGGGAGCTCTGAGCTCAGGCTGCTCCAGGCTGAGCTGACCAAGGCACCTCGGGGGCCCCTCCAGAGCCTTCCCCAGCCTCCTGTCCCTCCTCTGGACTCTCTCTTGGATCTGTCTGATACTGAGACACCCAGACCTGTCCCAGCACTGGAGGTGAGGCTGCCTCAGCCCAGAGCAGAGTGGGACAATCCCTTCCCTCTGGGCAGTGATGGTGTCCCCTGGACAGGGATGTCCCTCCTGGCTCCAGGGACTCCTCTCCTCCCCGGAGTCAGGGAGTGCACTCAGGGCTCACCCCTCCACTCTCACGGAGCCATTCCCACGCCTTGTGCAGGGTTTTCCAGAGGGAATTGCAGGAGGGAGTGCAGGACTCCCCTGGGTGTTCAGAGGGTTCATCCTTCCATGGCCAGCCATGTCTGGGCTCAGAGCACACAAAATCCCGCTGAGGAGCAGCAGGGCAGAGCTGTGCAGGAATCCCCAAACAGCCACGGAGGGCAGAGCTGTGCAGGAATCCCCAAACAGCCACGGAGGGCAGAGCTGTGCAGGAATCCCCAAACAGCCACGGAGGGCAGACCTGTGCAGGAATCCCAAACACGGGTGAGGGAATGTCAGGGACCCTTCAGCAGCCCTTCCCCTCTGCCATATCTCTTGTGCTCTACAAACACCAAAGTGGAAGCACTTTCTGCTGTTTTCCTGCTGGCTGAAATGCCCAGATCCATGAGGAAAACAGAGAAACCTCCTCACACCGTGAGGAGGCAGAGGCAGAGCAAACCTTCCACTCCTGGGGTTTGTGCCTCCAGAGTCCAGGGCTTTGTTTGCAGACTGGAACACACTCCCTGTTCTCCTCACAGAACCTCTGCAGGAATTCAGCACAGAGGAAAAGCCGAGCGCAGGTGAGGGAAAACGTGAGGGGACTGTCCTGGGGAAGCTGCTGGGACTGAGGTTCCCAAGGATGGACTTGTGCCCTGAATCGTGGAAGGGGTTGGGATGGATTGGGTTGGGTGGGATGGGTGATGGGTTGGGTTGGGATGGGTGGGTTGGGTTGGGTTGGGTTGGGTTGGGTTGGGTGGGTTGGGTTGGGTTGGGTTGGTTGGGTTGGGTTGGCTGGGTTGGGCTGGGTTGGGTGGGTGGGTTGGGTTGGGTTGGTTGGGTTGGTTGGGTTGGGTTGGGATGGGATGGGTTGGGTTGGTTGGGTTGGGCTGGGATGGGTTGGGATGGGTTGGGATGGGTTGGGTTGGGTGGGCTGGGATGGGATGGATGGGCTGGGATGGGTTGGTTGGGTGTGGGTTGGGATGGGTTGGATGGGTTTGGGCTGGGCTGGGCTGGGCATGGACTGGGCTGGGCTGGGCTGGGCTGGGATGGGCTGGGCTGGGCTGGGCTGGGATGGACTGGGTGGGTTGGGATGGGATGGGATGGATGGGATGGGATGGGATGGGTTGGATGGGATGGGATGGGATGGGATGGGATGGGATGGATGGGATGGGATGGGATGGGATGGGATGGGATGGGATGGTGGGCTGGGTTCATTGGGTTGGGTTGGATGGGATGGGCTGGGCTGTCTGGGAACATGGGTGGGATGGGTGGGCTGGGCTTGGGTGGGATGGGTGGGCTGGGAACGCTGGGTTGGGATGGGCTGGGTTGGGATGGGTTGGGATGGGTTGGGCTGGGTTGGGCTGGGATGGGATGGGATGGGATGGGATGGGATGGGATGGGATGGGTTAGTATGGGTTGGGATGGGTTGGGCTGGCTTGGGTTGGGATGGGTTGGGCTGGGAACGCTGGGTTGGGATGGGTTGGGCTGGCTTGGGTTGGGATGGGTTGGGATGGGCTGGGTTGGGATGGGCTGGGTTGGGTTCAGTTGGGTTGGGTTAGGTTGGGCTGGGAGGGACCTTAAAGCCCATCCAGTGTCACCCCTGCCATGGCTGGGACACCTCCCACTGTCCCAGGAACAAAGTGTCCATAGAAGCAGTGTCCATCACAGGGACAAACCTCGCCTGGACAGGAAAAGAAGGGATTGGGATGAGGGAGTGTGGAAACCCTGGTCACTGAGAACTCCAGACTCTCTGTGCTGACAGGCACTGACCCCCAAGAGAACACTGCATTGGCCTGAAACCGTAAAAAGCCCTTCCAAAATGGAATTGGAATAATAAAACCAAAGTTGTAAATATATAATTTAAATAAAAGTGTGTGATATCACATAGTAGAAAACCTAAAGTTTGAAGTTTTAACTTAAAGCTTAGAGTTTTAAACTGCACTGGAGGACTTTGCAGGGAGCCAAGGCTTCCCTTTGGGAGTTCCTGGTCAGAGGAAGTGGCACCAGGGCCTGTGGTGAGATGGGATCTTTTTCCTTCTCGTCCAAAATGAAGCCAGGAGGAAGATGAAGATCTGAGTTTTTTCCTGATCCTCTTTTCCTGTTTCTCTGTTTCACATCCTGTTCACAACCTCTTCTCCAGCACCAGCCCCCCGAGGGTCCAGGGCAGGGTTGGGGCCTCCTGCTGTGGGGAGGAGCTCTGGGCACTCACACACCATTTTTCCTTCTCCAGGGGAATTACAGGAGTAAAATACACGGCGTTTCACAGTGCAAGTGCTGGGCTGATGGTTAGGCTTGTCGATCTTAAAAACCTCTTCCAGCTTTGAGGATTCTGTGATTCTCCTGCTCAGTAAAATGCTCCAGGCTCAAAGCTGTAAATGACTGCTCAGACTTCCCAGAGTCACACAGTCCTGAGCTGGAAGGGACCCACACGATCATTGCAGTCCAACTCCTGCTGCACTGCAGGGGTTTGATTGTTTCCTTGGGGTTTTTTCCTCCTGGGAGGGTATTTTTCATCCCTGGAGGAGGAAAAAAAAAATACATTAAACCCCAAAAGGTTTCAGTTATTGTTGCAAGAGTTCAATCCTGGTGGCCACCATCCCTTCCCTTTCTTTTTATTTCCGAGAGGAAAAGACACAATGAATGAAAGAAAGGCAGCAAAGCCCTTGGAAAGGAGCGGGGTCTCCTCCCGGCAGGCAGAGCCCCTGGCACGGCGCTCCCGTGGCACGGAGCCGCTGCTGCCAGCCCAGACTTGGCACCGTGGGCCAGCCTTTTGTGTCCCGGGCACCTTCCTGATGGCAGCGGGAAGAGGCGGCCGTGCTGGTGACCGCATGGGCCACCCCGGCCGGCAGGGGCAGGAGGGAGGAGGGAGAACAAGCACACCTCGAGAGGTTTATCTGCTGCCCATCAAAACTTCCACCCAGTGCTGGCCTGGGATGATCGAGGAGGTTCTTTACCTGTAGAATATCTGCTTCTATTACGTCACTGAAGCAAGGTTTACAGCGTCAGAAACCCAAAACGCCGTGACTTTGGGGGCACCATCTCCGTATTGCATTCTACTTTGGCACAAACACGGGCACAGCAAGTGAGATGAGAATGTTCTTGGGGAGAATTGCCTTGCTTTTCTCTGTGATGAGAAATGGGGCTACAGCAGGAGGGAGAAATTAGGGGAGAAAAGGGGAAATCGGGGTGTGGGAGAAGGGGGGAGCGGCACTGGCGGCTCCTGCCCAGCACCCGGCTCTGCCCGGGGCTTTGGGGGGCTCCTAAAGCTCTGCTCCTGTCCCAGCCCGGGCTCCTGCCACCCCCGAGGGACACCCCCGCTGCTCCGGGCTCTCTCCCGAGCCTGCTAAGGGTCTCGGGGTCCCCCAGCTGCACCTCGTGCCTCACCAGAGCCACCCAAAGTCACCGATCCTGCCGAGCCCAAATCCTTGGTGCCGTGTGGGGAGCGGGTGGGAATGGAGCAGGACGAGCGCAGCCCCGAGCTGGCGCTCTGTAGGGTTTCTAGAGGGTGATGTGTGCGGTGGTTGTGGTGGATTCTCGTTTTTCCCTGTTTTCAGATCAATAATCCATTTTCCACCTGCAGGCACGGGAGCTGTGCAAAGGGTGGATTGAGTCATTCCTAACTCAAACTCGGTTATTGTTTCTGTTCGGTGCAGGCACTCCAAAAGCAAACTGAAATGCCACTTGCAAATAATTCTGTTTTGATAATAATTATATTTTGCTGCAGACGTCCAAGAACTTCAGTAAAACCACACCAGAATAACTGGAGTGCAAATATCCCCCCTCGTAGCAGCTGGCTGGGCTCTGTTACCCCACAAGAGCTCAATGCAAAACGCAGCATTGAGCTGTTTAACTCACTGAAATCGTCCAGGACATAGCGAGTTTTCCTTTGTCTAACACCTTGAAAGGAGCAGTCAAACGCTCACTTGAACAACGTTACCCGACAGAAAATCAGCGCAAAATCATTTCTAGCCTTTCAGCGGCCCAGCCGAGCCAGCGAGTGTGAAATCCCGAAGCCGGGCGCACAAAACCCCTTTGAGAGGCTCGGCTTTCCTGGCCAGAGCCGGGACCGCGCTCGGAGCCTCCCCGCAGCCAGCGGGCAGAGCCAGCGGCTCTGCGGGCCGGCACCGCCGCCGTGCAAAGGCACAATTTGCTCGGGAGCCTGTGCCTAATTTGGAGCACAAAGCGCGGTGCCGTGGGCAGCGCTGCCGCCGGGGCTGCCAGCTCGGCCCGGCCTCTCCCCAGGCACGGCAGCGCTCCCGGCCCGGGCTGCCCAGCGCCTTCAAACGGCTCCATTCACAGCGACACACGGCCAAGAGCGGGCAGCGAAACCGGGCGACGAACAAAGGTGGCTCTGAAGTCATTTCCCAGCGCTCCATCCAGCCATCCGGTTTCGCTCCTCGCCCATTGAGGGGGCAGAAAGCGGCAGGAAGAGCGCGGCTGAAAGGGAACAAACCGGGGGGAGGCAGCCGGGGCCGGGGCCGCGCCGGGCGAAGCTCCCATTCTCCCTGCCCAGAAAGGGATGAATGATTCATTAGAGGCGGCCAAAAGGTAATGGATGTGCCGGGGGGGCGCGTCCCAGCGCCAAGTTCCTCGAGCACCTGCGAGGCCGGGCCGCGGAGCGGCTCCCGGAGCACAGAGCGCCTCTGTTCGCCTTCACCTGGGCTGTGCCCGCAGGAAGCAGAGCCCCTCTGTGCGCTCAGAAAGGAGCGGGAGCCGGCCCCGATGCCAAAAGGTGAGGGGGGGTCTGGGCCCCGGCCCGGGGACCGAGGATGCAGAGCTGAGGTGCCAAATGCTGTCACCCCGCGGAGCCTGGCAGGGGCTCGGGGCTGCTGCACGGAGGGGCAGGAGCTGGGATTGCCAGGGGAACCTGGGAGAGTCAGACACAGATCCCACTGCAAGGAAACACAGCCGGGCTCCCTCGGGAACCCTGGACAATCCCAGCCTGCCCCTTGGACCCAGCAGAGCACAGAGAACTGAACTGAACAGGAGTTGTGTTGGAGTGAGTGGGGCCTGGTGACTTCCAAACTGGGGTGGAAACATCTTCATCCCCCTGGTTTTGTCAGCGAGTTTGGGAAATGCCCTGCACGGGTGGTGCCTCCCCAGGTGGCAGTGGCTCAGGGGGTCCCAGTGGAGAGCAAGGAAAGGAGTTCTGTGTCCAGTTCTGGGTCCTGCAGGAGAGCCCTGGAGGGGCTGGAGTGTGTCCTGGGCAGGGAATGGAGCTGAGAAGGGGTTGAGCCTGGAGAATTCCTGAGGGAGCTGGGCAGGGGCTGAGCCTGGAGCAAAGGAGGCTCAGGGGGCCCTTGTGGCTCTGCACAAGTCCCTGCCAGGAGGGGACAGCCGGGGGGGTCGGGCTCTGCTCCCAGGGCACAGGGACAGGAGCAGAGGGAACGGCCTCAGGCTGGGCCAGGGCAGGCTCAGCTTGGCCAGCAGCAGGAATTTGCCCATGGAAAGGGGGCTCAGGCCTTGGCAGGGGCTGCCCAGGGAGCTCTGCAGTGCCCATCCCTGCAGGTGTCCCCTGGAGGTGGCACTGAGTGCTCTGGGCTGGGCACAGGGTGGCCATGGGGCACAGCTGGCACTGCCTGGGCTGGGAGGGCTTTGCCAGCCTCAGGGATTTGGGATTGCCATGTGGGATCTGAAGGATGTCTGCCATGGGAAGCTGGTGCTGGGTATGGAATTCTCCTGGCAGATTGGTGCCATCACTGCAGGCTGCACGGGGCAGCTCTGATGGGTTCTGTGGGAGCTGCCCAGGAGAGACAAGGCAGCAGCAGTGAGGGACCTGACACACTCCAGGCCTTTTGTTCAGTGGGGTTCAGCTCCCTCAGCTGTTTAGGTTTTGCTGCTGAGTGAAATAACACCCAACCCCCCACCAAACCCATCCCATACCTGCTGTTCTGGGGTGTGAGGAACTGGGGCAGCAGTGCAGGCAGCACAGCCCTTGCCCTGGAAAACAGGCAGGGAAATGATTCCTGTGAGGAAGGTTTGGCAGGGCAGGGAAAGCAAGCACAGCAGACACTGGGAATGAGCAGCCAGTGACATTGCTGGAGCTCCCCTTTAACCATCTCCCTCCTCCTGTTTCCATCCCCAGCCTGATTCCTGCTCCGGGGGGGTGAGCAGTCAGGTCAGGCAGTGTTTGGACAGGGAGTGCTGGAAAAGTTGCTCATCCGTGGTGGCGTGGCCAAAATTGCCTTCACCAAACCCGTCCTGCCTGAGGAGCCTCTGGAGACCCCAAAGGGAGGCATCAGCAGGAGCTGGGGGACTCCTGAGCAGGGGCAGGGGTGCCAAACACGCCTCCCTCACTGGTACCTGGCACGATCACCCCAAACCGAGGCAAAAATCCCCGTGGATGGTTAAAACCACTCTGGCCTTGGGTGGGGCTGTGGCAGAGGAGGCGCTGCAGGAGAGCCCGGCGGGATGGAGGGGAGCGCTGCTCCCAAAGCCGGCCTGTCCCCGCGTGTCCCCCTCGGTGGCACTCGGGAACGAGCCGTGCCCGTCCTTGTCCTTGTCCCCGCAGGAAGAGCGGGGCTGCGGCCGGAGCGGGGGGGCTCTCTCTCCCCGCCTGCCTTTTCCAGATGGTCGCCGTGCCCGGCGAACAATGGCCAGGACGGCAGCGCCACGGCGGCTCCCCCTGCATACAGAGCAGCGCCGGCCCCGCCCGCTCCCGGCGGGATCAACCCCGCTCCCCTCAGGATCCATCCCCGCTCCCCGCGGGATCAACCCCGCTCCCCGCAGGATCCATCCCCGCTCCCCGCGGGATCAACCCCGCTCCCAGCAGGATCCATCCCCGCTCCCGGCGGGATCAACCCCGCTCCCCGCGGGATCCATCCCCGCTCCCTGCAGGATCCATCCCCGCTCCCTGCAGGATCCATCCCCTCTCCCGGCAGGATCCATCCCCGCTCCCCGCGGGATCAACCCCGCTCCCGGCAGGATCCATCCCCGCTCCCGGCGGGATCAACCCCGCTCCCCGCAGGATCCATCCCCACTCCCGGCGGGATCCATCCCCTCTCCCCGCAGGATCCATCCCCGCTCCCGGCGGGATCTATCCCCACTCCCCTCAGGATCCATCCCTCTCCCAGTGGGATCCAACCCCACTCCCCTCAGGATCCATCCCCCTCCCTGCGGGATCCAATCCCGCTCCCCTCAGGATCCAACCCCGCTCCCGGTGCTCCGGAGAATGCTCGGCCAAGGGCAGGCCGGGTGGGCCCGGATTAAGTCTGGGTCTGGCCTATCCCTGGTCAGGATTAACGGGAGAGTTTTGTTTCTCCAAGAGCAAAGCTGGAAGAAGCGTGTTTGGGCCTCTGGAGGAGTTGGGATCCTGGGCAATTTGGGATTCTGAGAGGGAATAAAGCCCCCAGTGAAACCCCTCCAGGCTGACAGAGGCAGAGCCCAGGAGCAGAGACCTGTCTGTGCTGCTTCTGCCCAGCTGCTCCTGGGCTCAGAGCTAAAATGGCATTAAAATCACCAGGGGCAAATCCTTCACTGGCCACGGGAATGCTCCACTTCCCAGAGCTCCTGGAACCCAGGAGGTGACCCAGCTGTGACCTTCCAGGACCTGGAGGAGCTGACAGCAAACATGGAGAGGGACTGGGGACAAGGATGGAGGGACAGGAGCCAGGGAATGGCTCCCAGTGCCAGAGGGCAGGGCTGGATGGGACACTGGGAATGAGGAATTGTTCCCTGGCAGGGTGGGCAGGGGCTGGGGCTGCCCCTGGATCCCTGGCAGTGCCCAAGGCCAGGCTGGACACTGGGGCTGGAGCAGCCTGGCACAGTGGGAGGTGTCCCTGCCATGGCAGGGGTGGCACTGGGTGGGATTTAGGGTCCCTCCAGCCCGTGCCACTGCCAAACGGGGGACACCAGAAGAGAAGTTCTGGTGACCAAACCCACCTGTCCTCCCCTCCAGGTGTGGGGCTCATCCAGGGGGAGATTGTTCAAGGTTTTGTGGAACTGGAATCCAGCCTAGGGCCTGTCAAAGCTCCTCTGGCTCTGGGATTGCTGCACTCCCTGTGTGGAAATCTGTGCTGCCCAAAAGGCTTTCAAAGCACTGAACATTTTATTCCCTTTAAAAGAATAGAGAATGGTTTTAACAACAAAAGTCCTGCCACAAATTCAGCTGAACATCCACCTTGGAAAGCTTTTATCCAGTGTAATATTCCAGGACTGTCACTCCAGCAGGCTTTTCTCCCTCTCTCCATGCCCAGCCCTGCTGGGATGGCAAAAATCCAAACTGCTGCCAACAGCCAGACTGGCAAGTGTCCCTTTGGTGGCCTGTGGCAGCTCTTGCTGTGCCAATGGAGTGGGCAGAGGTGTCCCTGGGGTGGGCAGAGATGGCAGTGGGGAGGGCAGAGGTGGCAGTGGGATAGGCAGAGGTGTCCCTGGGGTGGGCAGAGGTGTCCCTGGGGTGGGCAGAGGTGTCCATGGGTGTTGGGCAGAGGTGTCCCTGAGGTGGGCAGAGTTGGGCAGAGAGGTGTCCCTGGGGTGGGCAGAGTGTGGCAGTGGGATGTGGCAGAGTGTTGTCCCTGGGGTGGGCAGAGATGGCAGTGGGGAAGGGAGAGGTGTCCCTGGGGTGGGCAGAGGTGTCCCTGGGATGGGCAGAGATGTCCCCGGGGTGGGCAGAGGTGCCCAGCTGCTGTTGGGTACTCTCTGCCTCCAAGGGCAGCCCTGAGGCCCTGCCAGGGAAATTCCTGGCCTGGGTCTGCTCCTGCCTGCTCTGAGCTGCTGCATCCGGACCCTGAGGCCGTGCTGCGGGAGAGCAGCTCATTAATGGCGCTCATTAGCCCAGCCAATTAGGGCAGCCGGGCTGCCGGCGGGTGCGGGGCTGCTCTCCCTCCCGGTGCCCGGTGCTCGGCTCCTGGCCGGGCGCTGGGAGGGCACACACGGCTCGGGAGCTTTGGCAGGTTCTGCGACTGAGGTGAAGCTGCTGAGGGGCTGCGGGGCTGGGATTTCACTCTTACAGCCACGGCTGGGCCTGGGGGCTGCTGGGTGTGCTGTTCATGAGGACCTGGCGTGATGGCAAAGGCCCTTCTCCCTGAGGGGTTTACTGGCGTTGGCGGTGTCCCGGTGCTTGGATACCTGGGAGAGATGTCACTGTCACACAAGCATGGAGTGGGGTGGGTTGGGTTGGGAGGGACTTTAAACCCACCCAGTGCCACTCCTGCCAAACTCCAGGATGCTGCCCCTGCTCAGCTGCTTGGGACAGCAAACTCCTCCTGGGGGATATTCCCCAGGGAGCTGTCCCTGTGCTGGGCCAGGAAAAGCAGCCAGGGATGCTGCCAGGGTCCTGGGCTGGGCACAGCAAACCCAGGGGAGCTGTTCCATGGAATCCCAGAATCCCAGACTGGTTTGGACTGGGAGAGACCTTAAATCCCACCCAGTGCCACCCCTGCCATGGCAGGGACACCTCCCACTGTGCCAGGCTGCTCCAGCCCCAGTGTCCAGCCTGGTCTTGGGCACTGCCAGGGATCCAGGGGCAGCCCCAGCTGCTCTGGGCCGTTCTCACCTCGCTCTCTGCTCAAAGCCTGACTCTGAAATCCTGGCCTGCCTCACCTCACTCACGGTCAGATCTCCTGAAATCCCGGATTCTGCCCAGATCTGCCTTTCCCTCTCCCGGTGAGGCACAGCAGGAGAGAGGGGGTGAGCACAGTCCCAGGTGATGCCAGCCCAGCCCAGGGAGGGTCCCCGGGCTGGGATTTGGGAACCCGAGCTCCTGGGGTGTCACCTCAGCTCCTGACTCCTGCAGGGTTTCTCTCTGGTTTTGGGCCACCCTCGTCCGAGCCCGAGCAGGGAACGGTGGGCAGGGGAGTGGGAGCGGGGCAGCGCCGAGCCCCCCACCCATATCCCCGCTCCCAGATCCCTCCACCCAGAGCTCCACTCCCAGAGCCCCCCACCCAATCTCCTCTCCCAGATCCCCTCTCCCCAGACCCTTCCCAACCCTGTCCCAGAGCCCTCTCCCAGAGCCCTCCCCAGATCCCCCTCCCAGAGCCCCCACCCAGATCCCCTCTCCAGACCCCTCTCCCAGAGCCCCTCCCAATCCCTCCCAGATCCCCCCCCATCCCGCTCCAATCCCCTCTCCCAGAGCCCCTCTCCGACCCTCCCAGATCCCCTCTCCCGACCCTCTCCCAGATCCCTCTCCCAAGCCCCCCCCAGATCCCCTCTCCCAGATCCCCTCTCCCAGACCCCCTCTCCAATCCCCTCTCCCAGAGCCCCTCCCAATCCCCTCTCCCAGAGCCCCTCTCCCAGATGCCCCTCCCAGATCCCCCCCAGATCCCCTCTCCCAGAGCCCCTCTCCCAGATCCCCTCTCCCGACCCTCTCCCAGATCCCCTCTCCAGACCCCTCTCCCAGAGCCCCCCACAGATCCCCTCCCAGAGCCCCTCTCCCAGATCCCCTCTCCCAGAGCCCCTCTCCCAGATCCCCTCTCCCAGATCCCCTCTCCAGCCCTCTCCCAGAGCCCCCCCCAGACCTCCCCAATCCCTCTCCCAGACCCCCCCCAGATCCCCTCTCCCAGATCCCTCTCCCAAGCCCCTCCCAGATCCCCGCTCCCAGATCCCTCTCCCAGATCCCTGCTCCCAAGCCCCTCTCCCAGATCCCCTTTCCCAATCCACCCTCCCCCCTCTCCCAGAGCCCCTCTCCCAGAGCGATTGTGCGCGGCAGCCGCAGGTGACAACTTTAACGAGAGCAGGAGCAGATGAGGAGTTTATGGGCTGTTAATAAACTGTAACCAATCGCTGAATGCCCGCGCGTTGTGTTCAAGCTGTTTGGGGCCACAGGTCCTTGGGAGAGCTTGCACTTGCTCTGCCTTTATTCCGACGTAGCAGGACATGAAAGGCCGTGGCAGACTCTTGATGTTTGTTCCCGTGAATAGACATATGTCCCTCACACTAGCACGGGAATATCTAATTAAGGCGCACAATGCTGGCTTATACCCAGGGGCAGTGGCAAACAAGACGCTGTCACACTCTTAAGAACACAAACAAAATGAAAATTGCCTCTTTATACATTATAATGAATATGTTCTCCATGCATTAAAAGTTCATTTACTCCCAGGCTCTGGAAGGCCGGCTGGATTTCAGTTAATATCATCTTTTTTTCAGGAGGTTTGGGTGGGATTAGGGACAGGTTTGTTAATGAAGCTGCAGAGGATTTTCCCCCATAGACATGAAAAAGGAACAAAATCTGAATTGTGCGTTTATTGTGTTGTCTCAGGCAAATCCCACTCTTCAGCTCCCCACCTCAGGAGCGGCTCCTCCCTCCTGCAGGACGCGTCAGCCGCGGGTTTGTGGCTCCTTCTCCCACCTCCCCTCCCCTTCAGCGGCTTCTGGCATTTCTGTGGGCAGGAGCCAGAGCCTGGCGCTGGAGGCTGCGGGGGCTCTGTCCTGCTCCTGCTCGGGGAATGTCGGTGCCAAGTGCCAGGGTGTGCCCAGGGCTGAGTCCTGACCTCTGCAGCTTCCTCCTGGGGCTGATGCTTCGCCCTCCCCCCTTCCCCACCACTTTCCACACACGTCAAGCCCTGTGAAAGCTCCTGGGATATTGTCAAGCCCCTTCCTTCCCTTCCCTCCCCTTCCCTCCCTCCCTTCCCTTCCCCTTCCCTTCCCTTCCCTTCCCCTTCCCTTCCCTTCCCTTCCCTTCCCTTCCCTTCCCTTCCTTCCCTTCCCTTCCCTTCCCTTCCCTTCCCTTTCCCTTCCCTTCCCTTCCCTTCCCTTCCCTCCCTTCGCCTTCCCTTCCCTTCCCATTCCCGTCTCCCTTCCCTTCCCTTCCCTTCCCGTTCTCCCTTCCCTTCCCTTCCCTTCCCTTCCCTTCCCTTCCCCTTCCCTTCCCTTCCTTCCCTTCCCTTCCGCTCCCACTTCCCTTCCCTTCCCTTCCTTCCCTTCCCAAAACCTTCCCTTCCCCTTCCCCTTCCCAACTTCCCTTCCCCCAAACGCCTTCCCTTCCCAAACCTTCCCTCCAAACCTTCCCTTCCCACTTCAACCTTCCCTCCCAACCTGCCCTTCCCTCAAACCTTCCCAAACCTTCCCAAACCTTCCCAAACCTTCCCAAACCTTTCCCTTCCCCAACCTTCCCTTCCCAACCTCCTTCCCAACCTTCCTTCCCACCAGAGCTCTGTTCCCACCAAGACATTTTTTCCACTTTTCCTGCCTTTCTCCAGTTGAATCCCTTTAATTCCAGCTCTTGCACGGCTGCCCGAGCAGAGCCTGCAGGTGGGCAGAGCTGTGGGCTGGAGCTGCTGCCCGGGGACCTCCCCCAGGCCCTGGCGGGAGCAAGGAGCCCCTCCCAGGATCCCGGGATCCCAGGACAGCCCGAGCTGCAGGGACCCACAGGGATCCTGCTCCAGCCCTCTCTCCAGGCACGGAGCAGCTTCCCATGGATCCTGTGGAGTTCCCAGGGGGTTCCTCAGGGCACAGGTGAGCCCCGAGCCACCTCGGGCACTCCAACAGGGGCTGGGCTCAGGGAATGCTGGCACAAAGCTCCTCCAACCATCCTGGGAAGTGAGGAGCAGGCAGGGAGGGTCCTGGAAGGGCAAATTCCCTCTGAGAGCCCCTCTGCAGGTGCCTGGCAGAGCCACAGACCCTGCAGGGAAAGCTGTCCCAGAGCAGGTCCCAGTGAGCACGGGGAGGGGGCTGCGGGTCCTCAGCCCCAGCTCTGACACTCAGATCAAATCTGTCACAGACTGGGAGGGGTGGGGGGACCCCAAATCCCACCCAGCGCCACCCCGCCATGGCAGGGACACCTCCCACTGTGCCAGGTGCTCCAGCCCCAGTGTCCAGCCTGGCCTTGGGCACTGCCAGGGATCCAGGGGCAGCCCCAGCTGCTCTGGGCAGGGCAGAGGAGCCCTCTGAGAGCCATCACACCTTGCTCTGAGCACAGCTCCTTTCCCCATCCACCTTCCACGTTTTCTGCCCTCTGTGCCTGAAGTTCTGACCTGGAAAAGGATCCTTCCCATCCCTTTTGGGGCTCTGGAATGGGTTTGGGTTAGGGATCAGTTCCTGCTGTCCTGGGGTGCTCAGCTCGCAGGGGAAATCCTGCTCTGTCACTGGAGCAGCCTGAAATTCACATGGAATTCTTTCTGCTGGGGACTTCAGAGGGGAGAGGGAAACTTCATGGGCTCCTCAGCAGAGCCCCGAACAGGGCTGAGCCCAGCAGGGGGGCTGAATTCCCACCTTCCAGGCGTTTCTCTCTCAGAGAAGATGCCCCAGCTCCACTCTTCGGAAGGAGTTTGGGGTCTCCCTGTCCCTGGGGACATCTCGATCCTCCTCTCCTTAGGCACGGCAAGCCAAACCTTGCTCCACTCCCTCAGGAGGAACAAACAAGATCCCCCCTCCCAAAACCCTGCTCAGTTTTCACTCCAAAGGATTTTCCTCGTGAGACTGAATAACGCTGTGGCAGCTTTTGGGGAAAAAAAAAAAACAAAAAAGCCAACAAGATCCACACACAAAAACCCCAAAACCCCAAGAACCGTGTGTGTTTTTCCTGGTTTTTTTCCCCCTTTTCAAGCAGACAAAGAGGTGTATGAATGTGTCTTATACATATATGTATATGTCTTTCTGCAAATCGCATTTAACAAATGCCGGCTGCATCTGCGGGATCCTGCAACAGCCCTGACAGTGATCAATCTGCAGCCCGGTGATGTTTGCTGACAGTGATTGATTGATTTTCCCCGCGAATAGGACCAACATCGGGAATATATTAGAGTAAAAGGCGCGCTCCCGGCGGGCAGGGAGCGCCCCCGGTTCGGGCCGGCTCCGATTGTGCTGGGCTTGGCAGCGGGACGATGATTGATGACAGGCGGGGAATGCGGGAGGAGCCCGATCCCCTCCGCGCCGTCCCCGTGTGTGACACCGCTCCCCTGCCGCCACGGGGACGGGGACAGCCCTGCCGGGGGACAATGGAGCAGGGTGGCCCGTCCAGATAACCCCTGCGAACGCATATGGTGAGAGCTGACCTGGCAGTTCAAGGAGAGCGGGCGAAAAGCTGATGGGAAATTAATTCTCAGGAGTTTGTCAAGACATCTCCAACAAGTGAAGATAAATGGCAGAACAAAACTTCTAAAGCCGGTCCCAAGAATGGGCCTGAATGGCCGAGGGAAGCGCTCTTTAGCATTTACATCCATCTTTCCTCGGGGAAAGCCGCGGGACGGGGCCGAGCCTCCCGAGGGTCCCAGTTCTATCCCTGCCGGAGCTCCCGAGGGCTGCAGCACCCCCGGAGCCCGCCGGGCCCTGCCTTCCCCTCCCTGCTCCCGGCAGGACGGACTGGGAATCTGCCAGGAGCCTCTGGGGCCGGCCCTGCTGTCCCTGGAAGCAGCACAGACCCCGCTGGGAGCAGGGAGGGCAGCGGGGAGGGAGCCGGGACGGATTTCCAAAGGCTGGACCAGGCCAGGAGAACCAGGGATCTATGGAATATCAGACACTCAAAGGCCAGGAGAACCAGGGAATTATGGAATAGCAATATTCAACAGCCAGGAGAACCAGGGAATTATTATGGAATATCAACACTTAATGGCCAGAAGAATCAGGGAATTATGGAATATCAATATTCAAAGGCCAGGAGAACCAGGGAATTATGGAATATCAACACTCAAAGGCCAGGAGAATCAGGGAATTATGGAATAGCAATATTCAACGGCCAGGAGAATCAGGGAATCATGGAATAGCAATATCAATATTCAAAGGCCAGGAGAACCAGGGAATTATGGAATAGCAATATTCAAAGGCCAGGAGAACCAGGGAATTATTATGGAATATCAACACTTAACGGCCAGGAGAAGCAGGGCATTATGGAATATCAACATTCAATGGCCAGAAGAATCAGGGAATTATGGAATATCAACACTCAAAGGCCAGGAGAACCAGGGAATTATGGAATATTCCAACCCACAAGGATCCCCAGGCACCAGCTGCCAGCCCTGCACAGGGCAGCCCCCCCAGATCCTGCAAGTCTGGAATTTTGGAGAGGTTTCTAAAAAAAGAGAACATTTTCCTTCTGCTGGTGAAAGCCCAGGTGAGCTCCCAGTTTTCAGAATGAATAAAATATTCCTGGCATCAGTGAATGATCCATGTTTGTACTCCATGGATCTCTGCTGTGCTGACCAGGACCAGCATTCCCGTGCTCATTTTCTGGTCAGGAGACAGCCCTTGAGTGAAGGATCTGCTGGAGTCTCCTGATTCCAACCCATTTTCCAGGACAATGCTTTTCCAGACAAAAGTGCCAACACATTTTTATTTAATTTTTCCTAATGAGCTGCCTCTTTTCCTGATCCTAACTCCTGATAATAAATAACTTTGTTTGATGGACACCTCATGAAATTCCATGGAAGATTCTCCTCAGTTCTGAGCACTGAAGAGAATTTGTCTTTTTATCCTGGTGTGGGCCGGGGTGTTCCCACATTGTGTGGCTCAGTGATGTGAACTCCACGTTCCCACAAGTTTAAAGACAAATTGCAAAGTTTAAAGTGCAAATTACCACAGGTGTTTTCCAGAGTATTTGGACCTCACTCACTCGAGGGAGGTTTGAGATGTGTCTGATCCATGCAATGCTGCAGTTCCTTGTGGATCCACCATTTAAGGCCGGAATCTTCCTAAGGAGTGAACTTTGGGAGTTCTGATACCGACCCAGCAGGGCTGGAGCCCTTTGTGCCCTTCTGCAGAGATGGGGCTGGCAGAGCCTCGTGGCCCCACTGCCATCACCAGTCACTGCCTCCCCTCAACTATTTTGGGCAGAAATATCAGAATATTGAATGCCTGAGTGGCAAACTCAGTTTGGGTGAGCCGTGATGCCCAGAGAGTTGGCAGAGCCCAGGGATCCCTCCCAGCCTGCACCTGCCTGGCTGTGAGGTGGGAAAGGGCTCTCAGGAGTGAGGCTTTGGGAAAACCTCCCTTCCCACCCAATCCTTCCATGGAAAACCAGGCTTGCAGGGCTGCCTGGAGGGGGCTGGGGGCTTGTGGGGATGTTGGTGCCAGTGGCAGGAGAAGGAGCAATGGCCAGGAACTACAACACAACAATTCCAGCCCAGCCTGAGGAAGAACTTCCATCCATGGAGGGGCAGAGCCCTGGAACAGCTGCCCGGGGGGGGCTGGAGTCTCCCTCTGGAGACATCCCAAACCCTGGGCACGTTCCTGTGTCACTGCTGCAGTGACCCTGCCTGGGCAGGGCAGGGCTGGGGGGTCTCAGAGCTCCCTCCCCACCCCAAACTTCTGGGATCCCATGGAAACTCTGGAAAATCCATCCCTCAGCTGCACCTGAGCAGTTGGGATGATCTGGGTGATGCTGAATCCCAGGCCTGGAACTCCCTGTCCCACACAGGATGGAAAAGGGACAGCTCCACACCCTGCTCTGCCCCTCCAGGAGCTGCTGGCATCATCTGGGGCTGCTTGGCTCCTGTCACAGCAGTGTCCCCTGGGCCATCAGACAGCACATGGGACATCAGTCCTTCCCCTCTGGAAGGGTAGGAACAGGATCACTGAAACAGGAGCCCAGGATTGTCCCTGCCAGGGCTGTGCCATGGGCCTGGTCCCTGGAGTGACCCCTGTCCCACCCTGCACCCTGACCCAGCCCTGGGGGTCCTGCAGGGGTGTCCAGGGGCACTCTGACCTGGGAATGTCAGTGGTGAGGCTCTCAGGAGGTGAGGGGGTCCTGTGAACCTCACCCTGCCCGGGCTCCTGGGCAGGGGTTTGGAGCTAAAACAGAACCACGTTTTTCTGGGGAGGATTGGTTTTAGGAAGGTCTTGAGGGGGCTGTGGGTGCTCACTCTGAACACTCATCCCAGTGAAAGGGGAGGGATCCTGCAGGGGCTCTGGCAGCTCCCGTCCCGTCCCATCCCATCCCATCCCATCCCATCCCATCCCATCCCATCCCATCCCATCCCATCCCATCCCATCCCATCCCATCCCATCCCATCCCATCCCATCCCATCCCATCCCATCCCATCCCATCCCATCCCATCCCATCCCATCCCATCCCATCCCATCCCACAGGGCTGCACTGACAGGAGGCAGAGCTGGTGCCCTGAAGAAGAGAAATGCCTCAGTCAGGGATTTGCAGCAGATTTTGGTCACCTTGGCTTGAAATTTACCAGGCAGAGGTTGAAGAAATCCCCTGTGGAAGTGAGATATGGACAACCTTTCCCTTCCTCTTGGGTTTCCTGGATGCCTTTTGGTCTCTGCCTGAAATGTGCTGGTTGAATTATGGAATAGTTTGGGTGGGAGGGACCCTAAATCCCACCCAGTGCCACCCCTGCCATGGCAGGGACACCTCCCACTGTGCCAGGCTGCTCCAGCCCCAGTGTCCAACCTGGCCTTGGGCACTGCCAGGGATCCAGGGATGGAATTCCATCCCAGCCCTGCCCACCCTGCCAGGAACAATTCCTCATTGCCAATATTGAACCTGAATTTCCCCTGCTCGGTTTTCCCCCTTGCTCCCTGTGCTGTCACTGCAGTCCCTGTGAGCTCTGCCTGCCCCTCTCTCCCTTCTGGGCCTGGGCTCGGAGGGGAACAGAGGGAGAAGAAGGAAAGAGAGAGAAGGGGAAAGGTGGGGAAGGAGGGGAAGGGAAGAGGAAAGCAGGGAGGAGGTCGGGGAAAGAGGAAGGAAAGGCGTGAGGAGGTGAGGAGGGAGCCGGCTCAGACGCCGGGGTGTGCGGGCAGGGCCTTCCTCCTCCTGTCGGGACAGGTCGCGATAGACCCGGGAGCGCCTAAAAACCCCAGGAGGAGGGTGGAGGGTGGAGGGAGGGTGGAGGGAGGGTCCCTGGGGCTCCCAGAGCAGGAGCCCCGCGGAGCAGATGGGCCACCCCCGGCCGTAACCTTACCCGGCTGCGGGCGGGGCAGGGGGAACATATGGGGAGCTCGGGGGGGGGAGCAGGACGGCCCAGCTCAATCGCAGGTAACCATTGAGGGGGGTTCGGGGAGCACAGGAGGTGCCGGCACGGCTCCGTGCCCGCCCGGTACCAACCCCGGTACCAGCCCCGGTTGTCCCCCGGTACCAGCCCCGGGTGTCCCCCGCTCCCGGGGAGGATGCGCGGCCTCGGCCTGGCGGGCAGGGGCCATTTGGGGTGGGCCATATTTGGGGTGGGCCATTTGGGTGCTGCTCTCGGCACCGGTGTGGCCGGAACGCCCCCGCCTCAGAGCCGTGTCCCCGATGTCCCCCCCTGCCCGTCGGGGCTCCCCGGGGCCACCTGTTAGCGACGGGGCCAGGCCCCTCCGGGGGCGAGCCGGGCAGGCAGACGAGCAGGATTTACCAGCTTCTGGCCGCTGCCGACTTTTGCATCTGTCAGGGTGCTAATTATTGCCTTTAATAGAGACAAAGAACAGCTCCTAATGATGCTCCCTCTAATTCTCACCTGCTCCTGCCCTTCCTCCGCAGCAGCGCTCCCTCTCCGGAGCTCCGCTAATTGGGAAAGCTGCTCTGCTCCTTGCGGCCTCCCCGCAGCCGGGGGAGTGCGGGGGGTGTCTGGCACCGCTGCCAGGGCTCCGGGAGCCCAACGGCCCCGGGGGGCTGCGTCCCCGACGGCCGCTCCCCGTCGTGCTCGGGGAGCGCTGGGCTCGGCGGCCCCGGGCACGGCGGCGGCCGCTGCCCCTCCCCGGCCCCGGGCGGCCCTGGCTGGCAGCGCAGCCTGGCACAAGGCTCCCGTCCTGGGCACCGTCCCCAGGCGCTGGCGGACACCTGCCCGCTCCTTGTCTGGGCAGAGGCGGGGGGTTTGTGCCTCACGAGCCGCAGGGCGGCACCGAACCCACACCTGGGTGGCCCCTAAAGCCGGGGGGGGCACCCCCGGAGCCCCCGGGCCGGGGCAAGGCACCTGGGCCACCAGCTCCGCGCTCGTCGTGTGTCGCCTGGGCTGTGTCCGTCCCAGGGCCGTGCTGGCCAGGCTGCGGGAAGGGGAATCTCCTCGGGGCTGCGGCATCGCCATCTCCGCTGCCAGGCTGCGGGGTGGGGGACGCTCCTCCGCAGCCCCCTCCCCTCTCCTGGAGGGGCTGGGAAGGAAGGAAGGAGCCGGCCCAGCCCCGCAGGAGCGCCCGGGAGCCGCCCGCAGCCCGCGGGGAGCCAGCGCGGCCCGGCCACCCGGGACCGCTCGGTTCGCAGGAAAAACCCGAACCAAACAAGGACTCCCCTGGGTCCGGCCCCGCTCTCATTCCCCGCCGGTGTCTGCGCCCCCCAAACTCCCCCCGAGCAGTCAGGACGATGAATTATTGTGTATTTCTGCGGGTGCAGCCCGAAATATTGAAATCAATGCGTTGCCGTTTGTCGGGCAGGAGAGATGGGAACCTGACCGTGGGACCCTCAGCCCGTGCCGAGCCCCCCCAGCCCCTTTCCCGCAGAAACCCCGGAGCCCTTTTCTCGGCGTGTGCGGAATGCCTCCTGCCCCAACACTTCCTCCAGATCTGCCACAGACACCAGCGGCTTCGGGAGGGAAAAAAATTAGGGGTTGTCCCCAAATAATTTTCTTTTGCGTGAATTTTCGTTTGGTGTGTTTTTAGTGGAGGATCAAATGCGCAGACGCCATGGCAGGGAGCGAACTCCCCAGCGCCGAGCAGGATGGTTCCTCTCCCCGAATCAATATGTAATTAATATTTCGCTGTTGCCAAGCGCTGGATTCGACAGACAGAAATGTTCACGTTACCGACGCGATGCCAGTTGGTTCTTTATGGCCGCTCTGATTCTAAATGGAATAAATGAGAGAGGGAAAAAAAAAATAAACCAATAAAAACCACCCCAAACCCAACCCTCAAACGGTTTCGACTCTCCGACGAAGCAAACTGACAAAAAACTTCGCGAAAGTCAAGGATGAGCCTAAAATATTCCCATCTCTTCCCCATCTGTCTCCGGAACAGCGAGGAAGAGGAAAAAAACCATTTATTTTAAATGCATTTCCTTCTTTTTTTAATTTTTTTTTTATTTATTTAAAATCTCAACAGTGGATCCCTTTTTTTTTTCCGGTTTTTTTTTTTTTTTTGCAACCAAACAAGTAATAAATATTATTTAGCAACTTTTTTTTTCTTTTTCTTTTTTGTTTGTTTTTTTTTTTTTTTTACAAAAATAAACAGATGATAAAATCTCTGCAAGGGGCAGCGATAAGAAAAGTTGTTATTTCAGAGACAAGCCCAAGTTCTCAGTATTGCAACACGGACAGCGTGAAAGTTCCTACACAGAAAGAGCATTAAACAGTTCAAACTTTGTTAAAGGTGGCGGGAACGTAAAAAAAAAACCCCAAACAAACGTGTTATACGCTTAAAAGTAAAACAACCCACCAAACCCCAAGAACCCAAACGAAGGAAATCAAGGCAAACCGACCCCTTTTTCACTCATGAGGCTGACACAGAACAAGTGCACGGACGGAAAGCTCAGGCAGAGCGGACTCGCGTCGTTATCGGTCTATTTACAAACCCCGCACCGGAGAGAAAACCGAGGCGGCCCCGGGGAGCGGGGAGAGCGGGGCAGAAGCCGGCATTGCCGGAGCCCCCCGGGATGGGCTGTCCGGGGGATGCCACCCGGGAGCGGCTCGGAAGGCTCCGCGGTAAAAACGAGCCCGGGAGAGGGGAGGGAACGAGGGAACGAACCATAAACGAGCCAAAGCCCCTCTGCAGTTTTGGTTCCTCCGGTAGCGGCGAGCCCCGGCTCCGCCGCCCTCCCCTCCTCCGGAGTCCTCGGCAACGTCGGAAAATTAAAAACACGGGAGGTGTGCGGGGCTCACTCGTGCCCGGGGGTTTCCCCGCGTTCGGGGAGCGGGGCAGACCCCGGGCCGGCTCCATCCCCTCCCGCCGCCCCTCCGGCGGCCCCGGGAGCGGAGCGGGGCGGTCCCGCTGCCGCCGGGGGGGAGCGTCTGTAGGTCCTGGAGGCGCCGGGAGCGCGGCGGGGCCGCCCCGCCGAGGGACTCATTTGGTGTCGGTGGCTAATCTGGGCAGGCTGGCCGTGCCCATGCCGGAGACGTGGTGGTGCGGCGGGGCCGACACCTGGCACATGCTGCAGGGGCACGGCATCCCCCCCCAGTGCTGGAAGCCGCTGCCCAGCGGGGCGGCGGCGGCGGCGGCGGCGGCGGCCGAGGGCGACTTGAGGAGCCCGTGCGGGGGCCGGATGGAGCTGACGGCCGAGAGGCCGGAGCCGGGCAGGGAGGCGCTGGAGACGGCGGCGGGGGGCAGGATGGGGTGGTGCACGGGGTGCGAGGCCGGGTGGCCCGGGTGACCGGGCAGCGGCGCCGAGTGCGCGCCCATGCCGCCGGGGCAGGCGGCGGGGTGGAAGCCGGCGTGGTGGCCGCCGTAGATCTCGCTGACCAGGCGCTTCATCTCCTCCAGGGAGTTGGTGAGCATAAGGATGTAGTTGCGCGCCAGGAGGAGCGTGGCGATCTTGGAGAGCTTGCGCACCGACGGGCCGTGCGCGTAGGGCATCACCTCCCGCAGCCCGTCCATGGCGATGTTCAGGTCGTGCATCCGCTTGCGCTCCCGGCTGTTGATCTTCAGCCGCAGCTGCTGCAGCTCCGGCTCCGTCATCTGCTTCTTGTCCTTCTTGGAGGAGGAAGAGGAGGACGAGGAGGAAGAGGACGACGAGGACTTGAAGCCCAGCTTGTCCACCACCACCACCCCCGCAGCGCTCATGGCGCTGCGCAGCTCGGCGCTCAGCTCCGGCGGGGAGTCGCTCTGCGTGGAGCTGGACACGGTGCCGCCCGTGAAGCCCCCGCCGCTGCCTTTATTCCTGGCCGTGAGGAAGAGGTCATCGGGCTCCGGGGAGGACGGGCGGCTGGAAACCAGGCTGGCGTCCGAGTCCATGGCCCGGCGGGCGGGGCGGCGGCGCGCACCGGGCAGCCTGCGGGGAGGGGAGAGAGCCCGCGGGCGGCCCCGCGTCAGCGCCCGCCGCGGCTTGCCGGGGCACCGCGCCCGCCCCATCGGCGAGCCCGCTCCGCCGGGCCGGGAGAGACGGCCCCGGCGGGACCGGCACCGCTGCCCGCCCTACCCTCCCCGGGGGCGGCTCCCGTCCCGTCCCGTCCCGTCCCGTCCCGTCCCGTCCCGTCCCGTCCCGTCCCTCCCCTGGCTCCTGTGCCCCGGCCCGGAGCTCGGGGTCCGCGCGGGGCCGCGGGCGCGGGGGGCACTCACCGTGGCGAGCGGCGCGCCGGGACGGGCGAGCACGGCAGCAGCGCGCACCTTGCGGCGGAGCCGCGGCCGCTTTATAGCCGCGCCGGGGAGGAACGATGTCACCGGGCGGGAGGGGGGCTGCGCCAATCCGCGGCGGCGGCGGGGGGACGGCTGATGTCACCGGGGCCGCTCCGGCTCGATGGGGCGGGCGGGCGGGCGGGGGGCGCCGGCCGGAGCGGCGCGGGGAGCCCGGCGGGGGGGGGCGCGGCGGGGGGGAGGGACTTTTGTCAAATCCATAATAAAACGCAACAATGACAGCACCGGGAACAGCTGTTGGGGGGGCGGGACGGGACGGGAACGGGGACGGGACCAAGCAGCCCCCGGCACGTCGGTGTTCCCCGGTGTCCGGCCCGTTCGCCCGCTCGGCCGCGGCCCCGCCGCACGCACCGGGCAGCGCTTCCCCCGCCCGGTGCCCCCTCCTGCCCCCAGCCCGGGAGTTATTCCCCCGTCAAATGGTGCAAAGAGAGGCAGAGAAAAACGGGATTTCGGCCTCTCCGTTCCCCACGAGCCAATCGCCCCTAGCATCCCCCGGCTCCGGCCCCGCAGAGACCTGGAGAAGTTCTTGGAGCGGCCGCTTAAATCTGCCCCAAAAAAGCCTCCAGCGAGAAAGGAGCAGGAGAAGGGAGAGAAAGAAAGAAAGAGTAAAAGACGTTAGCAAAGGAACAAAAAATGACCTTCGGAAATGTCTCCCGCCTTCCTGCGCTGCTCGCCCGACTCCCGGCGAGTCCCCTCGCCCCGGCAGCTCCGCGCAACAGGGTGGGAGCTTCCTCGCACTGGGGTAAATCCCCCGGCCGCCCCCTCCCCGCCTCCCCCCCCGGCCCCTTTGCCTTTGTTGTATTATTTTTACACCCGTGTGTTTCCCAGCTGGCCCGGCAAGCCTCAACCATCCGTTAAATATGTATTTAAAACGTTAAGAAGTGAAGCGTGGAAATGTGTTTCCCAACGGTTGCGGGGATGATCCGTAACAGGTCAATTAGGAAAATCTGTCCCCGCGACAGCCGGGCCCGCCGCCCGGCGTGTGTCCCGCTGCCGCCCGGCCCGGCCACCGGGGACGCGGGGCGGGCAGGGGGGACTCCCGAGGGTGGGGGGGCTGGAGCTGAGCCCCGCAGAGCGGAGCGGGACGGGGAGAGAGCTGTGCAAAGTTTGGTTTATTTTGTGGGGAGCGGCAGCCGGAGCCGGGCGCTGCCTTCCCCTGGCGGCTCCGAGCGCCGCGGTGCTGGAGAAAACAGGGCAACAGCGAGCACAACGAATTCAGCCCCGGAGCCTCTCCCGGCTCCCGGCGGGCCCGGCCGGAGGAGGGGGAACGGGCCCCGGCCAGGCCGGGAGGGGCGGCGGGCGGGGGCATCGCCCCCAGGACAGCGGCGCTGGCGTGAGAGCGAGGAAAACGCCGCAGCGCTCGTCTGCTGTCCGCCAGGTCTCGGCAATTTTCCTTCCTAAAGGCTGGGACCTTTCCTTCTCCAAAGACGAAGCTGTCAAACGGACGGGGGTCCCGGCCTCCCGGTGGGGTCCGCGGCAGAGCGGGGCCCCGGGCAGCGGCTGAGCTCCAGCCACGGGCCGGGTCCCGGAGCCCCCGCGGCCGGGACAGGAACTTCCCGGGAGCCCCCCGGGGCTGGAGAGGGGCGCTGGAGCAGAGCTGGGGTTCACCTGCCGGAGGGGACAGCGGGGAACGGCGAGGAACAGCCTCCGGCCATGGCCTGGACAGCGGGATGGACAGAGGGGAGGGATGGCAGAGGTCAGGGATGGACAGAGAGATGGACAGAGAGGATGGACAGAGGGGATGGACAGAGGGCGGGGGTGCAGGGGGACAGCCGGAGCTCGGGGCCGCTGCGTCCTGAGGCCGTTCTGGCATCACCCTGGGGGTTCGGGAGGGAGAAATGGGCGGTGGACTGGGTCCTTTTCCTTTTCCTTCCTTTTTCCTTTCCCCTCCCCCTTCCCTTTCCTCTTTTCCTTCCCCTTCCTTTTCTCCTTTTCCTTTCTCTTCTCTCCTTCCCCCCCCCCCCGCCCTTTTTTTTCGGGTTTTTTTTCCTTTTCTTCTCTTTTCCGTTTTTTTCTTGTTGTTTTTGTTTTTGGTTTTGTTTTTGTTTTTATTTTTGTTTTTGCTTTTGTTTTGTTTCTTTTTTTTTCCCTCTCCCCCCTGCAGAGAGGAAACCCCTCTCCGAGTCGGCAGTAGAAATCTCTGGATCTGAGTCCCTGAGGGGGCAATGTCCTTGGTGACCACTGTCCGTCTGTCTGGACACGAACTCTGCCCCGCCCGCAGCCCGCGGGACCGGGATCGGGATCGGGACCGCCCGGTGCTGCTCAGCGGTCCTGCCAGGGGGGTGCAAGTAAGAAGGGGACGGTCTCTGCCGTGAGGTGACAAATGAAATGTCGCACCTCCCCCTCCCCGGACTCGGGAAGGCTCCGCGCCGCAGCCGCCCCTCGCTGGCGCATCCCGGGAAGCGGCCCCGGAGGGTTCCCAGAGGAGCCCTTCACCCGAACTTGATTTTGACACTAAAATGTGGAGCAGAGCCCATTTGCTGCGCTATGAATATGTATTATTTTTTTTTAATAGCGTCTGTAGACAACTAAGGCATGAATGAAGGCAATCGGGGAACATGATGAAGTGATAACTTAATAAAAACCAGACTATTGCTTTCATGCTGGAAATCGCCTGGAATGCCACTAGGCGATTGCTGGAGGGGTTTATTGCCCGTGTCCCCCGAGCCCGAGGGATGCCCTCGGCCCCGCTGGAGCTGCCCGCTCCGGCCGGGAGGAATCCGAGGCATCCAAGGGACCGAGGCCGGGCTGTGGCCGCAGCTCCCGCAGCTGAGAGCGGTTCGGGCGCTGCTCGGGAAGTCAGGGCTGTCTGCCTCCCATCTGGGCTCCAGCCTGGGCTGCGCGGCCCCGGAGCCTCGGAAAATTCCCAGTTCAGACCGGGATCTCCGGGGATGCCCTGGGGTCACCCCTGCGGCACCCCAAACCCCTCGGGAGCACAGAGCTCGGCACCGGCCGGCGAGGAGAGGAGCTCAGGGAGCTCTGCCCGCTGATCGGGGGTGAGGGCACAGTCACGGAAGAAAAGCTTCAGCCTTCAGGTTTGGCCCCTCTTCATCGTTTTCTTTCTTTTTCCTTTGCATTAATTTCCTCCTGGCCGCGTCTCAATCAGGTACAGATGTGTTTTGCTGTTTGGCCTTCCAGGTGGAGCCCAGCCCCTGGGTTTCGGTGCGGCTCCACCTGCCCAATTAACACATCTGATACCTGCGGGCTCCGAGAAGGAAACTCGAGTTCGCCGAGCGGGGCAGGCGCTGCTGCTCCCTCGGGGCTCTCCTCTTTTCCAGCGCTGGGTTTGTTTGTGTTCACACTTGCTCCGTGGAAGGGCTGGAGACACACGCGCTTTGCCAAAATCTCAGCATGCCTTCCCATTCAATCAGAGACGGGAAAAGCTTCTCATCTTCACAGGAGTCACCCAGAGGGAAGCCTCAGAAATACCAGAGCTGATGTTTGTGATATCTGCAGGATTAAAAACATGCAGGAAATTGGCCATCTCCTGTTCTCATTCAGCAGGAAAAAAACGGTTTTTATTTATAAACTTTTGACAGTCAAGAGCCCGCTGTCAGCGAGAACACAATTATTAAATTGCTATTTAAAAGGCAGGCCGGATCCCGGGTCTTGTGCCAGCCAGGCTCCTCAGGTCCCTCCCAGGCACAGCCATCCCTGGACCGGCCTCACACCCCCGGGACTGACGGGAAGGGTTTGGGATTGCTCACCTGGGGAGGAGAAGTTTTGGGCTGAGCTCAGGGTGGCCTGCAGGGCCTGAAGGAGCTCCAGGAAACCTGGAGAGAGACAATTCCCAGGGGATGCAGGGACAGCACCCAGGGAATGGCTCCCAGTGCCAGAGGGCAGGGCTGGGTGGGATCTTGGCAATGAGGAATTGTTCCCTGGCAGGGTGGGCAGGCCCTGGCACAGGGTGCCCAGAGCAGTGGGAGCCATTCCAGAGGGGTTCCAGCTCTTGGGGCATCCACAGCATCCTCTGGAGCCACCCCGTGTCTCTCTTCCCATGAAATGCAGCATGAGTTTCCAGTTCTCATTTAAGTTTCCTGACCAACGTTTCCAGAACCCTTTGTCACACTTTGTCACTTGTGTCTCTCTTATACTCCCTTCTTCTCTTTTCCACTTCCCATGCCTTGAGTTTGGCTGGGAGCTCCTTAAAAATGAGCCAGCCCTGGCAAAGCTTTAGTGCTGAGAGAGCCCAAGCCCATGGATTTGTTTTGCTTCCCTGCAAACACTCACTGGAAATCAGTTTCCCTCAGGTTATCCCTTTGTCCTGTCCCAAAGGAAAACTCCTCCAAATCCCTGGTGCTACAGGTGAATGCACCTGTCTGGCCGAGCCCTGAGGGTTTGGTTGCTGTGGAAGTGATCCCTCAGGCAGAGGGGCTGGTGCCTTCAGAGAGGGTTTGATGTGGAGGCAGCAAGGGTTGGGCTGATGGGGAAACACTCCCTGGCCAAGGGCTTGTCACTGCCAGGGTTGTGGGAGGTCCTTGGAGGGGAGAAGTTGGAATCCCAGAATATCCTGAGCTGAAGGGACCCACAGGGATCCCCCAGTGCCACCCCTGCCCTGCCCAGACCCCACCAAGCCCAGCCTGGGCATCCCTGGCAGCGCTGGCCAAAGGCTCCTGGAGCTCTGGCAGCCTCGGGGCCGTGCCCATTCCCTGGGCAGCCTGGGCAGTGCCAGCACCCTCTGGGGAAGAGCCTTGCCCTGCCCTGCAGCCTGAGGTGCCCTGGCCCAGCCCCAGGCGCTCCCTGGTGCTGTCCCTGTCCCAGAGCGGAGCTGGGAGCTGTCCCTGCGCTGCCCCTCGGGAGGAGCTGCAGCCCCGGGGAGCTCTGAGCTCAGGCTGCTCCAGGCTGAGCTGACCAAGGCACCTCGGGGGCCCCTCCAGAGCCTTCCCCAGCCTCCTGTCCCCTCCTCTGGACTCTCTCTTGGATCTGTCTGATACTGAGACACCCAGACCTGTCCCAGCACTGGAGGTGAGGCTGCCCCAGCCCAGAGCAGAGTGGGACAA